>NW_025223765.1:717316-979480 GCF_014066325.1 Apis laboriosa
ACACATGTATTCTGACTTCGCATTTGGCAATGCTCGCAAAACCGTGAAATTTGTAATACGTATCACGAACAAAGACTTCAGACAAAGAATGATTATTTAATTCTCGAATTTTCTGAAAAATTTTTTTTAATTTTATGATATTATATTTGATTATTATATTTGAATGTTTTTTTTATTTGATATAAAAATTAAAATTTTTCGAAAATCTATGAATTTAATTTTGCATTCTAAAAATCTTTTACTTTCGAAAAACAATAATATTACAATTATGAATGTACATTATGAATATATTTATATTTCTTAATTTTATAAATATTAAAACCAATCTTCTAATAATACCACATAAAATATTTGATCTTTTGAACCAAAGAGAAAATAATAAAATATGAAAAATATTTACATACAAATTACATATCTAAATAAAAAGTAAATATAAAGACAGAAAATCATAAATCTATCTCCGGTCTCAAAGGAGTTAAAGAGTTAAAGAGTTGTGTGACATCGGTGTATTTGAATAGAAAAGAACGGAATCGTATAAATTCATCGAGTTAAAAGTCGGTCACTATTCATATAGAATAAAAGAAAGATATTCTTTTGCATAACGCTCGGATACACGGAAGTTGAGAGATTACCTCGATTCTCAATATCGATTCACGACGTTCGATAAAGATGTTCGTTGGTCGCTGGAAATTGCAAAACGCTTCGTCATGCATATGACCTAGATTTATTGCTTTTCTCATCATTTTACTTTTTGTTTCTCCAAGTTTGAATGTCCTTAATTTTAATTAATGAATTGCTTCGTTTTATATTTTAACACACTATACTTCATTATTCGATGAATAAGAAATGACTGAAAGAGAACAAGACAATAGTTACGCAGCAATTTCACGAATATTACCGAATATTACCGATCGTCTCCGATCAAAATTCATTACAATTATCGAATAATATATCATTTGAACCATGAATATAATAGTTATAATTCTGTTTTAATATTTTAGCATCAACTTCATTTCTAATATTTTTTACATGTGTATATATATATATATATATATATATATGAAATGCACGAATATAATATCCATTTTCTAGAATTCAAAAAAATTTAAAAATTCTTTGCTATTTTATAATTAAATAAATAATTGCAGAAATATAATTACAATTTAATATTTTTTGAGAAACAAGGAAAAGATATGAAAAGAGAAAAAGTAATAGAAATATATGTAATTTCATTATAACAATTTGTAATTACATATATTTTAAAGATCTAATTATATATTTATATTTATTAAATGGAATAGATACATATTTCTAAATTATATAATTAAATATATCAATGATTTTTTTTATTAATTCCATATATTTGCAATTATTCTACAATAATGAAAACAAAAATCTTGTGAGAATAATAAAGATTTCCTTGAAGCCTTAAGATATTGAATCATTTCTATATTTGGTTACTAATTATTGGTGATGAAAATTAAACGTGACTGTTTCCTAATATTACAAAATAGCGTTTCATTCGACAACGAAAGAGAAAAATATATGTACAATTCCACTGATCACGGATAAACGCGAACAGCGGAAAAGAATACTCGCGGTGTGAATGGAAGAATGGCGAAAGTGCGATCGGAAGATTGCGAGGTGTCGAGAAACTAGGATTTCGTCGTTTCTTCCACTCTCAAAGATTTTTCCTTGAAATTCATTTTAGCTAATTCATTCTTTTTAATACTGGAAAGAATTTATTTCAAATGAAAAATATTGGAAATTATTGTTGAAATATAATATTAGATTTATTTCGCTATCATACTGATAAGAATGGAAAATATTTATATAAAATAAAGTAAATGAAATTATTAATTGAAATAATAATTTTTCAAGATTATTTTTAAAAATGTTATTACAAGATTTTATTAAAATAATAAATCAATTATTTAATATAACGTATAATAAAAGAAATATTTATTTCAATTAATCATTTTAAGTTTATATTGAAAAATATATAGTAATTGAAATATTTATTATATTCATAACATTAAATTATTTTAAATAATATTGTAATTATTATAACAGTATAGTAGAAAGTCTTTCTCTAAAATGCATAATAATATAAATATAATCAAATATTATATAAAAAATTATACAAATATAATTTTATTGCCTTATTTATTTATAAAGACAATCATAAAGACAATCATATAATGTTTTCAAATGAAATGTCTTTAAAAATGTATGCGTGCGTGCGTGCATGTGTGTAGTATTAAAAATTATGTAATATTAATTTTTGAATAAATAGATACATGCAGATTCTATAAAGATCAATTTTCCAAATTCAATTTTTTAAATCGTGTGATTTTTAATATACTAATTGATATAACTTATTATAATGAAAAAAATGTTAAGCTATTTAAATTAAAAAAAAGTCATTCGTTTAGGAAATATTATAAACTCAAAATTTGTAAAGTTTATTATTACATGAAAGATAAAAAGAGTATGAATAGAGTATTATTTGATACATTCTTTCTCGCATATCTTTTTAAATTTTCCTTTTCTAATCATTATTGAAAAGAAATAGCATCTCCATTGCAAGGTTGTCGTCATTAGTTAGCTGTTGTTAATTATGATCATGATAATGAAGAATACATGCGAGAGGATAATGCACGAGCATAATCGAGCATTGCCTCGACCGAAAGCGCGACCGCGCGCAAGAACTGTTGATTTTCGCACGCGCTACTTAAGCCGCTTAAATCTACAGCGCGATCAAGCCGGACGTCAAGAGCATACACATCGCGAATACACATCGAGTGCAAACAAGCAATCAGAGCTTATGTACGGTACTCGGGCGGAAATCGGGTCAAGAGAGAGGTGAATGGACCAAAAGATTCTGTGTCGGAGATCCGCCTCAACTGATAAGAATCGAGCGACAATTAAATCATTCGATTGATCTGCTATCTATATTTTTTGCTTCATAGTGGCGGCATAATGCATAGTGGTTCAAATAGTGATTTTATACAACGAGTCTGAAAAATAATAGGATAATATATAAATACAATTTTGTATGATATTTGTAAAAGTTATTTATTTTATTCGAAATTTGTTGTTTGTAGATAATTAATAAAAGTATTGATTAATTAAATTTAGAATAACTCATGGTTCATGAATAAAGTTTGATCTATAACATTTATTTGCTTAATTCATTAATATTATTAATTTAAAAAATCCTTATATGAAT
This sequence comes from Apis laboriosa, assembly GCF_014066325.1. Taxonomy (NCBI): domain Eukaryota; kingdom Metazoa; phylum Arthropoda; class Insecta; order Hymenoptera; family Apidae; genus Apis; species Apis laboriosa. The sequence continues at coordinate 720,549 of NW_025223765.1, forward strand.
TATTTGTTTTTCAAAATGGTTTTCATATAAATGGATTATTGTAAATAAAAAGATGCTATTCAATTATTCTATTTAATCTAAAACTATAAAATTATAAGAAAGAAATCTATAAATCTATATCTATAATATGTTATTACTTGTTAATCTACTAATATTAATGTTATTGTTCAAGAAGGATTTTAAATGAATTGTTTTATATAAGTGGATTACTATAATAAATAAATGATCGATTATGAAATTTTTTTTCTAATTAGAATCATTATTTGATTCATTGATTAATGCGACAAAATTTTTCCTTCATTTTGTTGACCAATTAATTTTTAAATTAAAATTATTATTTTAAATAAATGGTTTTTATAAATAAAGATACACGCGATATTCACTTTAATATCGATTCATTTAACATTTTAACATTTCTCGATCTGTTATTAGCTGCAACGAATTATAATTTTTCAATCATGTAATGTAATATAATATAATTATGAGTACGACTATGTTAAGGAGCTCGACCAGATTCCTCGCGCATGCGCATACTTAAGCATGCGTGAATAAAGCTTCCTTGGATCGAAAGTAGTCTCTCGATGCGTCTGGTCATCGTTCGAGTTATTTATTCGATGAGTGTTATTATGTCATCGTGATTAGAAATTACAAGAATTTAAGATTACATAGATAAAATATATATATAAAATATATAAAAAGTAAATATAAAGAACGTATTTCTACATTTTTATTTACAAGTTTTGATGCAGAATCACGTTATAATTTTTATATTTACTTATACATTTTTATATTTATTTCTTATATATCTGAATCTCTTTTTATATTTATATTTATATTTATATTTATATTTAATCTCTTTTTATATTTTTACTTTTTTTTACACAATTTTCAACGTGTTTTATTTTATTCTTTTTAATATATCATATATATATTCTTTTAATACAATCATAAACATATTTTAAATCTAGAAAATCAATGATGAATAAATGTCGATTTTTATAACATATTAACATAACATAACAATTTATGTAATATATTATTTTTTATCTATCTTTTATGTGTTTACCAAATAGAATGTTATTTCTATATTTTTTTCTTTATTTCTTAATTGTTTTTTTTATAATTTGCTTTTCTAAGTTGCTTAACATAAGTTTGTTTTACTTCATTACAAATCATAATTTTTATATATGCATGATATGAAAAGGGACCTAATTTATTCGCAGAATATTTTAGATTCAGATATAATGTAATTTAATCATAATTTATTATTAATTTTCGTATTCATGTAATTTAAAGAAATATTGTATCACAAAGATTCAGTCTATATCGTATTTGTATTGAACTTAATATCAAAATCTGTAAATAAATAAGTAAATAAATAATCGATAATATATCGCAATGCGACATTGTCGAGAACTCAATTTCAAGGTTAGAAAGTGCTTGACATTGCGTGTATTGTATTACGAGGAATGAAGGAAAGTTCCGCTTTCCCGGTTTTTCGATCTACTCTGTTTCCCAGTTTCAAATCTCTAGATACTTGTCCAAGCTTAATCGACAGAGGCGATAAAGCAGTAAACGCGAATCCATTAATTGCCAGAGAAAATGGTGTGCAAAGAAAAGTAATTGCTTCTCTCGCAAATTTCACCTCTACAGTGAACACAAGTTAGATTATAGTTTGCATAGCGTTAGGAATAAACACAAGACCTATATTTCTCTCGCAGTCATGATCGCCTCGAGACTTTCCAATTCGATAAACTCAAACTTTGAAGACGAAACTCTCTAAAGACAAAATAGAACCGATCTTTTGTTGTTCATTTCAAAGTTTAACTATGTTGAGGTCGTGATAAAATTTTGTAAACGGATATTGTCTATGTTATGAATTTCTCTATTACAATTTTTTTTTATTTCGAAACATTCTTTATCATCTTTAGCATCATTCTTTAGTATCTATTCTACATATTTTAGAAATTAATGTTTATTTTACATACTTTATACGCATGTTTATTTTTCTATCTTAGAAAATCAAACAATTGTTTAAATGAAGTGAAAGAAAACATTTTTTCCTATAGTCTATAATATGGTCGAGCTCTTACCGCGGATATACGATCTCTCCCGAATTTTTCCGATTCGTTCCGAATTTTTCCGATCCGTCCCGAAGTTGATATTTCTAAATTCGAATAAAATATTTTAATATGTACAATTTAATATGTATGTATTTATTTATATGTTAAAATATATAAATATATTATTTATATATTTTATAAATATATAATAAATACTCATCCTCCCACAGTACTTGAATCTATTAAAATAATTTCATATGAAAACAATTATAATTTATAGTATCATAAATTTTTCAATTCACAATTTCTCTTCGTTTTTTATTTTAGTGTTATTTTACAAGACTATGTTTTTGCTTTTAAGAATAACTAAAATTCAAAAATTTTGTATTTTAACAGTTATATACATATATATAGTTATATATAGTAGTAGTAATATAGTATAGTAGTAATATAATATATATAGTTATAGTTATATACGTATATACAGTTATATACGTATATTTATTGCTGATTTCAAATTGTGAGCTTATAACCAATAAATATATGTAAAAATAAATCGCTATAAGAAATACAAAATCGTATAGAAAATTAAATGAAAATAAATGTTTTTATAAATCAAAAAATCAATATTTTCGAAATTATAATTCGTTTCGGGAATTAACTAATTGCAATGGATTATTATAATGAATTATTTTATTTACAAAAAGATTTTTTACATATTTTTACATATTCTTGCAATTCTATATTTAACCTCTTTTAAACTCTTTTCTGTTATCTTTCCTTTTAGTGATTGATAATGTTTCCGAATAGATAATTGTGGTAGAAAAAATTATAAATATATATATATATATATATTTAATCTAAAAACTTTTAACTCTCTTTAAATACAATATATGTTATAATTACAATACAATAAGGTCATAATATTAAATACAATAAGTACAATAGTTTCTAATCTATCAATATATCATTATAATTATAATCTATCAATATGTTTTAATAAAAATGTTTATATATTATAATTATTTATATAACTTTAAAAATATTATTTTTTCAATGTATATTAGGATTTTTTTAAATAAATTTTTTTTTTATTATTCTATATACGTTACCATTTTTAGACGGTAATTTCAGCAACGAAATCGATTCGATCATCGTCACGAAGGCCTTGGAGCTTTTCATTTCACGCTAATTATACGAAACTCTCTCATCCGTATGCCAAACATGAGATTAAACTTTTCTTCAAGGGCAAATATTCAACGTGGCATTTTTTTCGCTCGTTGAGAAAGTTCACATCGATTCTAGGTTTCCTTTTGTAAAATAATGTAAAATAAATAAGTAGAATAAATAAAATAAATAAGATCTTTAAAGATAGTGATTTAATAAAATAACTTAATACAATAACTTAATAAGCAAAAGATTAGATAGATTAAAATAAATTTAAAATATATAGATATATAATATATAAATAAAATAACAATAAGATATATATAGATAAATATATATAGATAAAATAAATTTAAAATTGTTAAATTTTTGTAAAAAAAAATTTTGTAAAATTTTATCTTAAATTTTGAATTTTTGTTGAATTTTTACATTAAGAAAATTAAGAACTAAAGAAAAAAATAATATAGAATAGAATAAAATATTCTATTGTATTGTTTAAAGTTAGATTAATTAAAGGATGTGATATCAATGATTTTTCAAACATTTGGAATTCAAGTTTAAAGATAATTAGTTATTATTTGATGGCTTATTTTAAGAAATATTTTCAAAATCTCCAAATCGTTATCCCTCTGTAACAAGAAAGGCTTTATAATTCCCATGAATAGTTTTGCAGTGTTTAGAAATAGCATTCAGATATAATATTTTTAAAAACTTTGTTTTCTTGCAGAAATAATTATGAATAATTTTTTCTATCACAATTGTCTATTCGGAAGCATTATCAATCACTAAAAGGAAAGATAAGAGAAAAATTGGTCCGTATATCTATTGAAAACGAAGAAAGTCCCTTATTAGTAATTAGATGGTGCAGCCAAGCAACTGAAAACGGTATTGTGCGTTCCAACAATACACTACCGGAATTAGTGATCACAGGACAATCTTTTCCGGCTAACGAACAAACGTGTTACATGTTCGAATAGGACGAGCAAGAAAACGAGAGTTTTTGTATTTTTCTTCAAATACACTTGTATTATAAATGTATAATAGAGAACAAAAATTAAGTTAAAATCATGTAATATTGTTACATATTTAAATTTTAATTATTGTATATTCTTATAGTATATAAATTATTTAGTTAACAATTAAAACTAATATTTATAATTATGATTTTGAGATAAATTATTGAGATTAAGTTAACCAATTACACAAAAATAAATAAACAATATAAATAATTTAAAATTAATAATTATAATTAATTTTCTTTAATACAATTACTGCCTGTAATTATGCATATTCTTTATGATAATATTAGTTGATATTATATGTTTAAAAAATTCATTTTATCCTTTTAATTATTCACGAGATCTTAAAATTTTTAGTACATTTAAATCTAGATTTAATATTTATTATTCAAATAATTTTATATATTTTTAATATATAATATAATATTTATTATTATTATATTTATTATTAATTATTATAATATATAATAATTTTAATATTATAATAGTACCTCTTCAAATTTTTCATTTAACGTAATTCCTGATATTTATAAACTGGAATCTCATTTAAAAAAAAAAACAGCTACTTAAATAATTATAAAAATTATAAAATAATAATTATAATTATTAAAGATATTAATCATTTGTCAAATTTAACGGTTAACGATATAATAAACAATTTCTTCAATATCTTTATTTTCTCCAAATTATTTTTTCTTTAATTGCAAGTTAAATTTTCTGTAATCATCAATTTTCATACTTCATAATTTCTTTCAGAATGATATTTAATGGCATTATAAATTTCATTACACAAAAGTTCATTGGTAATAATATAATAAATTTTATTACATATTATAATAAATAAATATTTTCAATTTATATTTTCGAATTTGATATCATTATGATACTTTTCGTTCAATAATAATCTCTTTTATATTAAACCTAATATATAATAAGTAATATTACAATCTATCAACAATCAATAACAAAAATTGGAAAATTTTGAAATCGTAACTATATACACGATTATAATCACGATAACAATCATATGATTGAACGAAACATTTAACGACACGTGAACACGGAACATTTGCCATAATCGAGCCTTCTATCACGAAACGAGGATCGTTTAGGAAGATTCGTATCGTGACCCATCACTGTCATCGAGATGGAAAAGAACGAGCCGTTCTAAATCAGCCGGTTCCATCGACCAACTTATTAGATACGTTGTCGTCGGCCGGTTTCCATGCTCGATAATCGACCTAGTGACCTTTATACTAGCGACCTTACATGTTCCTCGCTCCACACGCAACCCGCGGCTAGAAATTACAGTCACAGGCTTCCTGGTGCATTGCTCGGACTCTTACGAGACTTTCGTCGTATGGAGTTTTTGCCACGGAGATAACGTTGCCATAACGGTACGCTCGAATACCATCACTCGACAACATGTGAGAAAATATTGTTCTTTCTATTTAGAGCATTTGGTAATATAAATGTCTAGTGATTTTTCTCAATTTCGACAATATAACTGCATGTTAAATGAATTGAGTAAGAGAATTTGATCGATGTTATCTTATTAATAGTTTTTGATGTATCGATAATATTAAAATATTATTATTAATGTAAAGAGAAAAAGATTAGAGTTGTGATTTTTTCTTATTTAAAATTATTATTAAAATAATATTAAAGAAAACCATCTGTAATGAATTGTATAATAAATATAAATAGATTTTATTGAAAAATTGCATTATAATCTATTTTAATTTTTATTTATCTGTTTATTTCTATTAATGTTTTAATGATATTTTAAATATCGAAAACTTAATGAAATGTTATTAATTTATAAATAATAACTTCGATATGACATAACAACTTTGAATAAATAACAATTTGAATATATATAAAAAATTAATAAAATTTTTCAATCTATAGTTAATAATTTCAATAATAGCAACTTTGAATAAGAAAAAAATAAGAATTTTCTTTATTTTTATATTTGAATAATATCATCAATACATCAAATTATAAAGAATATATTAATGTTATAATTGATAATCGATAATCAAAATTCTAATTGAAAAAAAAAATATCTTATTGATTTTTATGAAACATTTATAATATATTAAAATAAAACAAAAAAATATATTAATTTAATTATAAATAAAATATATTAATTAATTAAATAAAATAAAACAAAAAAATATATTAATTTCCTGAGTTTCCTTAATTGATCTTTTATTTTAATAATAAAATTAAAATTCTAGTATTACAGTGTCAAAAAAGTTACGAAACCACAGTATTGCTCAATTAAATATTGCACTTTCTATCCGTTTAACTATTATGGAATTATACCAAGCAATACCTAGAATTGCTTCGAGCGACGATGCGTGTAATCTGAGACATACGATGAAATATGTGTAGTTGAATTATCGCTACTATCTATCAAATAGTTATCGAGATACGAAAAAATAAAATTTTCATTTTTCTTTTATTTTATAATCGTAGAATTATTTTAATACGTTAATATTAATGTTTTTCCAATAAAAAATGATCTCGAATACGATTATATTTAAATGATTTTCAATGATAAAAATAATATGCAATATATCTCCAGAAACTTACGATGCATAGCGTAAAACAATTACTATTCGCTTTAATTTTGATCATATGACAATTGATCGCATATTATTACCTTAATTAGTTTTTGTACAAATAACAATTGAACATTTAAGAAAAATATTGTAAATTTTTTGATTTGTTGATAATAGTTAATTTAAATCTAAAATTGACTCGATATCGTGGTCAGTATGATAAGTGGTAGGTGCGTTAAGTACGTCTCGTCGCGAGACGACTCTTCTCGTTATTAGAGAGGTCTCACGTACTTACTCGACGCGAAAAGGCTTAAAGCTATTCACAGACATGCTTGGTTTCTCTATCCTTCTTTATCTTTTGGATTTTATAATTTTCATTATATAATTTCTAGTATGTGATACAAAAATATTTTGCATGTCTCTTTTCATCAAAATAAATACGATTGGTTATTTTGAATACATCAAATATAGAGATGCTTAGTTAATTTTTCAGATCTATATTTATTTTTTTTCTCATCAATTAAAGCTTTGAATCTCAAATCAATTTCTAATATATGGATTATATATATAATTAAATTAGATGTAATTATTATTCAGTAAGAAAAAAAAAACCAAATTTTCTATTCATTTGAAGTGACGAGTCTCGATACTGTTATTTAATGTATATATTTCATTTTATCTTATTTGTATTTACATTTTCATTTTGTCGAGTTCTAAAAAAGATTTTGGAAACAAAAAGAGATTAAATGCAAAAATTATTGAAAAAAAAGGATTTATATTCCGAACTTAATTTTAACTAATAATAAATTTAATCGAACACTATTAACAATTATAAAAATAAAAATCTATTAACCAAAAGTTCACACGTGTGAATGAAATCATATAATAAATCATATAATCGTTTTATTTTTATTAGTAAGCAGTTTAGGAAAATAGAATTACTAGAAATATATAATTAAATCATTTATCCTATTTAAATCAATAAATAAATTTAGAAATTTATATTCAAAATTTTCCTCGTTCTTCGAAAATGCGAATTCTCGATAGTTAAAATTTTTTTTTCGAAATAATCTTCGATAACAAAGATTTGAGTGCAAAGTTTGCGTGGGAAAAGTGGATTTTGAGGTTAATCGAATGAAAAGTGTATATCGGCTCCGAGCAAAACTTTACTTAGAAGTTCATTCTCTCTCACTTGTGTACACGATATGATACACTCGACGAGGATGAAAAACCTCGGGAACAAGCTACGATTTCTCTATGGTTTCCACGTGTTCCTTTCAGACGCGCCTAACACGATTCGAATGCGATTCGAATTCACCTCGAGACACGTTCCCACGCAAACCTTTCAGCTAGACAAAAGTAGACCACATGCGACGATTTAATCGAGCTTAGATTAACGATGGACGCATTCGAAAATTCTAATTTCGGTGAAAACGAGAGGGAATATACAGGTTTAACTTGAACCATTCCTATCCCATATACGGTCCCTGTTCTTTAACAATAGTGCTTCAATAGTAAATACAAAATCATCTCTACCATTTCTTCAAACTATTTCACTGAATCTCAGTTTTTTTTACGTACATGTCAGAAAATGGTTGAATGTAGATATCTTTTTATTTTGGACGAACTTATTGTTTCTCACTTTCATTAAAAAATAAGCGAATCAAAAATACAACAACGTTGACACTTTCTGGAATATTCACTTTTCTCATTAAACACAACATAGTCTTAATAATCAATTTACTACTGATGATATTCACATAATGATAAAAAAGGATATAATGGACTTTGTTGTTGTTTATTATAATTAATATAATTATTATATAATTATTATATTGTAAAAAAATAATTAATATAAAGCATGGCATCAAGTGAAAGATACAATGATTTAAACATATATTCACATCGTATTGTAGGTTATAAAAGAAACAAATAGATAGTTTAGAGGTTATGATTTCGAATATATATTGAAAACACATATAATTAATATATTTGTGTTATATTCGATATATTTTTCATCATGTTTTAAATATCTACGTATCTTAAACTTGTCTTTTAAAAACACAGATATATAATATATTTATATATAAATATACGTTAAATAAGATCTTTATATATATTCATCTTAAAATTGTATATTAATATTTTTAACTTGCTTATTATTGATTATCACGTGGTAGCTGCCATCAATGGGCTTTCCTTAAAGAAATAATAACAAGATTAGAAGATAAATCTAGTAAACGGAAAACTGTTTGAACTTCTAGTCGTATATCTAACCGTTTTTGGCGAACCGAAAACGAACGACCGGAAACATGGCGGATACTCATGCATGACGGGCGACTCATTCGCAAATAGAATCTAACCAAACACTTGAACGTAGACGCGCTTAATTGATTCATAGAAGAAATTACTCGCGATTATCGATCGGCGAGAATTATGCACTATTCTTTTTGAATGATGAATTTACGTGCTCACAATCATCTCTACATAATTTTTTTACTACTACTATTGCGCCATCCTGTGTTAAAATGACGAAACAAAATTATATTCATATATTATCCTTTAATTGATTTGAAAAATATATGATTTGCAAGTTGCAATCTTTTGGATTCATTTTATTATATAAAATATTTGTTCTTTATTATTTCAATTTAGTTTATTAATCTTTAATTTTAATAATAATTTTTAAATAGCAAATAGGAATAGCAAAAAATTTATAAATCGACGTATTTATCACCAATCAATATATGAATAATTAATCGGTATATTGTTGTAATAAAACATTGATGTTTATAATATAATTGATATTTCGATATCAATATTTTTTTTACTTATTTAAGAAAGAAAAGATTTTTTAGGAATTTTGATAAAAATTTTTGTAAAATTTATTTTATATCAGAACATAAAAAGTTTATAAAAAGTTAATTCATTATTTGTTTGATACACTATCTAAAAATGTTCTTGCTACATAAATAATTTCTTCTTTATTTTAATGAAAATAAATGATACCATTATAATTTTTTAATGAATGAAAAATATAATTATAAAATTATATTTAAAAATATTAAAATTCGAAAAATGCCAATGGTTTCAATATCAATTGCCACATATCAATAATAAAGATATTTTTTATCGTTATATGTTGATATCTAGAAATCAATATATTGTTGCCATTTTTATTTTTAAGAATGTAAGTAAATTTGTAAATAAAATTTTTGAGAGTATTGGATACTGCCTTGAATTTTTTTTTTTCAAAATTAAATTTCATTTTCAATGCAGTATTTTTTAGTGGAAAAATAATTTTCGAGAGTTTTATTCTCAAATGTATTCGTGCTTTTGAACATTTGCCTTTCGTTGATGTCGTGCGATTCGAATCGATCGTTTACCAATCGAGAATATAAAGAGACCGACATCTAACTTGGTCGCCAGTTTAGATCGTGACTTTTTGTAAGACTATAAACAGTTATAAACAGCTAGCGACAAGAAAGTAGCACATATTTTTTTTAGCATTATAATTGTATAAGTTAGGTTTAGTGCTTGGATGTTTTATGCCATTAATTTAGCTTTAGTGCAACAACCTACGTGACTTTTCAAGGATCAACGTTAAACGTTTATTGTTATTTACCCTTATATTATATATGATCTTTATCTTGATTTTTAACTAGTATTTTTAAAAGAATTTTTTTCTGTAAAGAAAATATAAAATGTAGAGAATATATCATCATGTATATATCATTACAACTTAAGCTATCATGTAAAAATTAGGTTATGTTTAAAATTTACATATCTGCGAATTATATATATATATATATATGAAAAGATCACATTGTATCATATCATCGTGTCACATTATCAATTACCAAGTCTTCATTAACAATCCTAATTTGCTTCCTTTTTGTTGCTTCTTAAAGTATTTATAAGAAATTTATAAGCAAAGTTAATGTAGATTTTAAAAAGAAAAATTTATTATGTTTTAATTAGAATTGAATACTTTCTTATTGAATACTATGCGTCAATTTTTAATTTACATTATTATATAATAATAACATTAATAACATTATTATATAATTTATCATACGAAAGTAAGCAATAATCAATCAAAACGTAATACAAATATTCTACATTTTTACATAATAGTTTTTTTACATCTAGCAATTCTTACTTTTAATCTTTGAAAATTCAAAATAGGTTGGAAAAATTCGGACGAAATCAATTGAAGTCTCTCAATATTTTTATATTGTTTTGGTTTCCGAATTTTTACGATCTATCCCGAATCTATTGTATTATCAGATACTTGATATTTTCAATTAATTTAAATTGAATAACCAACATGCATTATCGATAATATTTGTCATCGAAGAACGAAAAAATTTCCAATCAATTTAGTTTTACAGATTTAATGTGAAAACTACAGTGAAATTACATTATGTTTGTATTTTGTTAACATAACATCAGAACAAGTGCAAAAGAAATATCGCTCCGTTAGAATTGAGTTTATTGACACGTTGCGGTTTAGGGTGACAGGCGAATAAATCGCCTTCGCAGACAACGAGATGCAACGAGCCGCACGAGTCGCGTTTCGTATTACCACAATAACCGCGTGCCTATTTACACTTAGCCAGTGGTGCTCGTTAACACATTTAGAGAATACGATTATACGATTCTTTTTTCGTATCTTGTTCACAAACCGTTGGATGTTTTATGTTATTAAGCATTGCCATCATTTAGAATCTGGATATTGTAATATACATATTTATTTTAGATTTCTATTCTATATTAATTTTTTTATTTTTTTATAATTTCATAATTTCTTATTTCTTTAATTAATTTTTTGAAACATGCAATAATAAGAACATAAATAAGAAAAGTTCTTAGCTTATATTTATATAAAAAATGATTTTCATATTTTGAATATATAAATATATAAGTTTTAATTCTGTAAATATTATATTAAAAAATAGAAATTTTTTGATATACGAATTAATAGAATTAAAAATAAATATTTTTTATCTATTCATTATTGTAGGTCAAGAAGAATAAAATTCATCGAATTAATTCAAATTAAAAAAATATGATTTGAAATAATTCTAAAGTGAGTGTCACTGAATTAAAACCGTGTACTTAAGTTTCTAATACGTTATTCAAATGGACCAAGAAACACGTACGCGTGCTCGACATTTGCAAACAAGCATGACTAATTTTCTTCTCGTGACACATTCATTTGCTGCGAATATTTTGTTATATATTATCGATTGAATTTATAAAAATTTCACAAAAATCATTGAATCAAATTGATTTCAAAAGAAGCAGTTTCTATAATAACATATAAAAAATATAAATATTAAGGAAAATAAGTTATTCAAGCATTATTCAAATATTTATTAAGTCCATCAAGTTACATTTATATTATATATATCTTTTATATTTATTATTTCTACAAAATACAAAAATATCCTATGAATAATATTTTGTATATCTGTGATTATTATATACATTATATTTAAAAAAATAGATGTATGTTACTCAATTTTATCAATAAAAATGAAAAGTTGGAATAAGATATATCCAACGTAAGCAATTATTCGTGTCACTTTCACTGACAACCGGCAGATGGCAGAAAATTAAGTTATTGTTCATTCCTTCGAATCAACTACAATTTCATACGTCACGGAACTTGTCTTTACGACTCGTAATTAATGTTTGCAACGCGAATCGTTTTTTCTTTTCTTGCGGTTATTATACATAATTCCAATGGCGAATAGTTATAATTAAATGTTCAGTAAGGAGCTGGAAAGAAATTTTGCAGATTTACACTGAGGTAAAGCAAATATTCTTTTCTATCACACACTAATATGCAATGCTATATGATTCTATTTGTAGATGTGATACTTCATTCACTTCTAATTCAAATTTCAACTATATAACTTAATAAATAAATTTGACATTTCTCTATATTTTTACAACTTTATATTTATTTTGATCGATTTTCTTATAAATATATATATATATATATATATATATATATATTAATATAATATTTCAAATTTTGTATGTCTTTTTCACTTTTTTTCTTTGACATTAATAAAATGTAAAAAAAAAAATTTTCTAGTGAATTCGAATTTTTACTATTTCTCAAGTATTGTTTTTAAAAATATTTTTAATAATATAAAAGAATTATTGATATTATATTATCTGATAGAAAATAGCATAATCGAACAATTAATTTGTTTCAGCTGCACCGTAGTACTGTTCAATCCACGGAAGAATACCCAGGCTCACGTGTTGAACGCTTGTCGTAAAACAGTTACCTCTTTAGCGCTCGCTGGCGATGGAAGGTTTCTGGCGACTGGCGAGTGCGGCCATATGCCAAACGTCCGCGTCTGGGACATCTCTGACCCATACAATGCCGTGCAGTTCGCCGAGTTCTCCGGGCACAAATATGGCATCAATTGCGTGGTGAGTAGTAATCAGATACAAATATAGCGATCAGAAGCAATCATAATATTTTTCATATCAAATTTATTACGAAAATATTTATCGAAATATTTGACAGATATTCAAAATGATCAAATCTTTTATGATCTGGAGAAAATATCGAAGTTTAAAAAAAGCTTTCGAGATTTCGCTAAAAATTATATTTAATAGTTAATTGTGGATAAAATTGTTATCGTAATACAAGAAATGTCTATGCTCGTGAATTCTAAACATGAAACGTTTCTTATTTTAATAAGTCGTTTAATTCTTTCGTCATTAACAATGATTATAATTACATAATAATCAATTACAAGTATAATTTATTCGTTAAAATTTCGAATTAATTTCATTCTAATATACATTTTTTTTATCATTTTCTATCATTATGTATTAAATATAAATATTTTTTATGATAATTATTATACGATGAATCGAAAAAATATTTTTTACAATAATTTTATATAAAATAATATACAAATAAAAACTATTTTGATTAATACTTTACAGAGATAATATGCAAATTAAAATTTTTTAATGTAGCAAATTAAAATTTTTTAATAACTTAAAAATAATATAAATAAATTCAAGAATTTGCAAGTCAAAAAAATATTAATACATTTGTGCTAATTTAATGCTAAATTATTATTTAATTTAGGCAATTTAATTTTGCACGAAATGAAGAAATAGTATTATCTCCGTTATACTTTTATATCTATTTTACTTGATTAAATTGACATAAAATTATATTGCTTATTACTTGAAAATAAACTTTAACAGACATGTTTATATTAATTATATTTTTACATTTTATAATAGAAAATCATGTTAAACTTCTTTTTTTTTTTATTCAAAAACTTTGTGTAGTATATTAATTGATAAGATTATTGTACTTTTTTTTTTATAACTGATGTTCTTTTTATATGATATTTTTCTAAACTATTCTAAATAAACGATTCATAACAGTTTCATAATTTCTTACTATACATGTATATATATTTTTTCATAATTATATAATATTTTAATTATGTTTTATTTATATTTATACAGTTTTGCTCATATATTTTACTCACTTTTAATTCAAGTAATATTAAAAAATATTATTTCTTTGTTCTTTTCGTTTTCATTAACACATTTTTCTTTTATATATTCAACTTTTCTTTTATATATTCATTAATTAAAATATTTTTATCAAATATATTTCTATTTTAAATTTTTGATAGTTTCAGTTTAAATTAAAAATACTATTTTATGCTATTACAAATTAATCATTATACTATTTTTGCATGATATTCATTCATCCTATAAAAAAAATTCACATGTACTTGTTACTAAATTTGTTACTTTTNTATTCATTAATTAAAATATTTTTATCAAATATATTTCTATTTTAAATTTTTGATAGTTTATTTCAGTTTAAATTAAAAATACTATCTTATGCTATTACAAATTAATCATTATACTATTTTTGCATGATATTCATTCATCCTATAAAAAAAATTCACATGTACTTGTTACTAAATTTATTACTTTTCTGCTCTATGGAATAGTACAGCCCTGTTCGCCATTCAGTAGTATAACTTGTTATTTCTCAGCCAACTATAAATCACTAGCATTTACACTAATGTTCTCTTTAATATTTGGAATCAAAACCGGATTTAGACATTTATCTGGTGAGATAATTTCTGTAAATTTGATTTAAACAAAATAATAATAATAATAATAATAAAAAAATAAAAATAAAAAATAATAATTGAACTTAGAATATGGGAATTTTTATAATTCATATTTTTTCGTTTCAAATAATTCGTCGAAGAAGCATATTATGGCAAAACTATTATTGCAAATGAAAACAAGAACAAGATAATGACATTATTATATTTTAGAAAAAAATTCTTTATATTTATTCCTGTAGCATTTCTATATACATAAAAATTTATATTTCAGATATAATTGATGATGTTAATAAAATGGAATTATTTTATTTGAAATTCAAATAACTAAATAATCAAGAGATCATTTATCTATTCAAATAAATCAATATATATTATTTCAAATAATTATAACCATAACTATAACATATATTGATAATATGATTATTTCAAATTTTTATTTTTCAAATAATTTATTTGAATAATATCCAATTTTTGTAAATATATAGTTAAAAATTTTAAAACTGCGTTACCAACTGCGAATATGTTAAGAAAGTAAAAAAATAACTTATTTCATCGAGAAAAATTTCATTTCGGGGATTTTTATCGCATCTCTTTGTTCGTTTCTTTTGCATTCATCGAGGTTCCAACATAAAATTACTTTTCGCAAAGACGAAAAAGGAGCTTTTCAACTCCCATTGCGACGAATATCAAGGGGGCACACTGGATGCTCACAATGAAAAAAAAAGAGTACGCTTTTATAATTTGATGAGTTTATCATTTTCTACGCTTATTATTTTCTACTGCTCATATTAATTAAGATTCATCGTTTTTATTTCACAAAACGTTTGTAAAAATTTACGTAATTAAAAAGTTACTTTATGAACATATATTTAAAAAACAACACATTTTGCTGATTTCAACAATTTCGAAACATATTGTTAATGACAAAAATTTGACCAATTTTTTATTATAAATATAAAATTATTCATTTTATTCATTGATATTACTATAATTTATGATAATATATTTTAATTACTAATTTTATTATTATTATAATAAAATTATAATATTTATTTTATTATTTGTAATGAAAAACATTTTATATAATGTTGATATTTGATTTCAGGATACATTCTAATATTATTATTTCTATAATTGGATGTGTGAAAGATCAAATATAAATCATAAATTTTTTATCAATTGATGCAGCTTGATAGTCTTCATAAAAAAAATAATTATTTATTTATTATTTTTTAGAGAATAATTAGTTTAGGAAATATTTTAATTTCAATATTACATGCTGTAGAATCGTAATTTTATGCTAATATTGAAGCTAACATAAGAAAATTATGAAGTACTTTCCGATGCATCTAACTAAAACAATATCGGATTATATTTAATTTAGTTTTATTTATTTTCAATTTATAAAAGAGAATTAAGTACATTATATTGTTTAAAATTTTTTAATATTTGAAATATAATAACTTTTTATATATTGAATATATTTTAACACAATAAATGACTCATTTTTTATTTTCATTATTATTAATTTATATTGTTATATTAACAATTAAGTTCCAAATAAAATTTCCATTAAAATTATGAAATTATATTTTGAATAGATTAAGATTTCGTTCGCTTCACTTTAATTAGGAATTTGAGGGAGAAAAATTATTATATTTATGTATTAAAATTACTCACAAATATTTAAATTATGACAAACTGAGATATTCCAAAAAAGATGTAATGTATAAAAATATTATTCTCTTATATTGAACATATTTCAAAATCATTGAAATTTTTCCATACCATTTCAATCATCAACAAATATTCTGTCACCTCTATAATACATATTTAACTAATTAATTTTTGAATAATAATAAACATACGAATTGCGATTTCAATATATCATTCTTCTCGAATCATACGCAGAAAATTTTTTTCGCAAAAAAAAAAAAATATTAACAAAAGACAGAGGCAAGAAAACATTAACGAACAAATACAGTCTCGATGCATTTAATTCAAGAACGAACGTTACGTTCGCGCCACATGCATACACGTACGCGCAACTCGACGTACAATTCGAGACACTGGGCAGGGCACGTGAATACTAAATTGCTTTCTCAGCGAACGGACAACGGTACCCTTTTTATTGTTCCACTGCATTCCCTCGATATCTTGGGTACAATGATCCTTGCTCGAAAGGTTCCGCGTGCACGCGGTATTACGTCGTTCGACCATGAACAAGTATGTACACGATCTTTTAAGAAATCTCTCACGACGATCTAGCAATTAAATTGGATCTTAGAGCTTCTGAAAATTAACTTTTGAATGGATCTTAGAGCTTTTGAAAGTTAATGGAGATTTGTAAATAAAATTGATTCGATATTTAATTTTATTATATAAGAGAGATAATAAAAAAATGTACAATTTAATTTTTTATCACAATCAACTTCTAGCTATTATGTTTATATATTATATAAATTGTAAGTTCATGCAAAGTATCAATATATTTACTTGTGAGATATTTTTGAAGAATCAAGTTTAGAGATTAAAAGAAATATAAAAAATGGCATATAAAAGTGCAAAAAAAAAATTCGGTTGAGTTGTATTTATTAAACATTCAAATAAAGTGAAATAGATACAAAGGGATAATAAATAGAGTGATAATAAAGTTATGTCTATTATATCTCTGTAAAGTAAATATTTCTGTTCTCAACAGATTTTTTGTTTCATTTTGTCTAAGCTTCTCCTAAGCTAATTCCTTACAAAATAAATAAATTATAAATAATTAATAAAATAATATCGATATTTTGTTATATCAAAATTTGTTTTTAATCTCTAGAATCAATCCTTTAAAAATGTCCCACAATTATATTAACACTCTATACAAATTAAATTTTGTAATCTTCATTATTAATGATACGTAAGAAGTAGAAGATTTAAGAACTATTAATTTAGATCTTGATGGCTCTATTTTCTTCAATCATTTTCTTCAATCTCTTATAACCAAGATAATTAACAAGAAACGATACTTTGAGAGGCATATATATATATATATATATATTTTTTTTCTTTTTTTTAAGGCATTTTCACCGAGCAACAAGTATGTGGTATCGGTGGGTTCTCAACATGATATGATCGTCAATGTCTGGGACTGGAGGAACAATGTTAAAGTGGCGTCAAACAAAGTCTCGAGCAAAGTGAAGGCCGTATGCTTCGCGGAAAACGGCAATTACTTTGTTACCGTCGGTAACAGACATGTCAAGTTTTGGTATCTCGAATATTCGCGCAGTGCCAAGGTACGTGTAAAACTAATTCAATCTCTTTATCTCTTATAATCTGCTATATAATAAAATTCACTCGTCGATTATTGTACTATTCTTTATGTACTAAAAATTGTGATCATCGATTATCGATATATCATCGATATTTTATTAATAATTTTCGATATATCGATAATATAATTTAGATATCATTAACGGATAGAATTTCTTTTTTTTTTTTATTTAAATTATCGATGTATTATCAATATCAAAATTTTTACAAATTTCAACCGATGTTCACTTTTGTAAAAAAAATATATATAGAGAACAGAACGAAACAAATTTTTTACGGTTTTATTATACTATTATTTAAAAAATTATTATTTTTATTGATTTTATAAATTTCACTAATTTATAGTAATTTAATTTTTGATTTTAGTAAATTATTTTTATAATTTGTTTTTATTATTTTTATTTCTATTTCTTACGAATAATTTATGTTTAGATTTGGAATATAAAAAATTTTATGCTTTATAATTAATGTTGAAATTTAAAATTAAATTTTTGTATTCAATATTAATTATATTTTGTAACATTAATTATAACGAAAGTTTGAGATAATATGAGATAATGCAATAAGACATAATTCGAGATAATTAATAAACTCATTCACTTTTTTATAATTCGGATCAGTTTATTCGAATAGTCACCTTTTTGAATGAGTTAAAAAACACGTTTTTATAAAAAAAAATTGAAAAATAAAAATTTTTAAATTCTTGTGATACCTTAAAATTTAATATTAAAAAACCTATTTTTCCAACATTAAACCTAGAAGATTAAATGCAAATTTACTATTAAAAAATAAATGTACAATTTTAATTTTCGTTCTACTCTATTGGCGAAATTTGGACAGGATGAGTATAACGCGAAAGAAGTGATAATGGAAATTTTGTGCAGTATAAGGAACCTGTGCCTTTGATGGGTCGGTCTGCCATATTAGGAGAGCAAAGAAATAATGATTTTGTGGACGTAGCCTGCGGTCGAGGAGAAATGGCAGATTCCACATATGCGATTACGAAAACTGGTCTTCTATGCGAATTCAATAACAGGAGGCTTTTGGATAAATGGGTAGAACTTCGTGTAAGTATCTTTGTCTCTAATGCCCTCTACCTGAAATTCTGTATTTAAACTTATTATATAAATGACTATATATATATAACTAACCTCAATGTATCACCATAGAATTTATTTCAATTCAATTCTATATGAAAATAGAACTCGTTACGCCACGTTAACTTATCTCTATGAGTCATTATTACTTTTATGTAGGACATGTTAATAGATATAGTTTCACTGTTTCACTATCAAATGGATAGCTAATTATGCAGAAAAAAATATACTTCACCGATTTCAATGACCTTCATATTGTTAAGCTCAATATTCTGAATAATTTTTCCTTATATTCTTATATGTATATACTTCTTATATATACACAATGTGATTCAGAAATGCATGTTATTACTTTAGAGATGAATCTATATTAAAATATGAAAATATAATAGTTGTAGCCTAATTTTATGAAAGAATTATTGTCTATAAAAATATTCAAAAACTATATCTTTTATATTTTATATAATTTGTGTTAATAAATATAAACATATTTCATTCATTATTTATTATTTTATACATATATATATAATTTATAATAATGTTAATTTTATACATATATATATAATTTATAATAATGTTAATTTATTATTGTGATTTATAATTGGTAAGTTTGAGCCTTTAATTGGGATATTTAATTGGAATATTTAATTAAAATGTTTAAAATTCGGTTTATATTCACTGATTATATTTGTTATTAATCGTTTTAATTAATATTGTTGGAAATATTGAATGCATTCGTTCATTAAGAAAACATGACTGCGGCAAATATTTAATTTTCTTTTCAATAAATAAGTATTAAATATCGACTGAAATTGAAATTCTCTCGCCTTTTTTTAGTCTTCTCTTAGCTATATTAATTAATATATAAAGCTATATTAATTAAAATAATTACGTTATGGCTCGTAAAGTAATAATTTGGTCATTGTTATTATATGAATATTAAAGGACAAAATGCTAAATGGACACAAGCAATAGAAAATAAAATTATGCCATAATTTAATAATAATAAAATAATATTATTTTAAATATAAATTACTTTATATAAATTATTTCAAGATACCAAATATATAAAATCTAGTTATTCGAAAAAAAAATTTTCTGTTAAAATTATACTTCAAGATATTTAAAATTGAAATTGTTTTTTATTTATAAAAATTTTGATAAAATTTTCATTTTTAATTCTGTACATTTTTTAATTATTAATGAATTATCCAATATAATAATCATTTGATATTATTATTATTAATTAGTTAATTAATTAAATAGCATATATTTAATTTCTTATTTTTTATAATATACTATTATATATACTATACTATACTATATTATACTACTATATTCTATTTTGTATAATTATTCGAATATTGTTATATAATAATTCGTTTCAAGCAACTGGCTATTTTCAGACGAGCAGTGCCAATTGCATGGCCGTTGGAGATAAATACATTTTCATCGGTTGTGCAGAGGGAATTGTGAGGTGCTTTAGTCCTAATACGCTTCAGTTCATCACTACCTTACCGAGAACACATTACCTGGGCGTGGACGTTGCTCAGGGATTGTCCATTAGGTATATGGACAATTTTTAACATTTTTTTGATTACTTATTACCAAAATTAATATAATAAAATAAATATAAATTTATTTCTTCAAATCATACTTAATATTACTAATATTTTATATTATTTATATTTTATTAAAAATCATATAATTACAATATTTTAAAATGAGCATTTTATTGAAATATAAGAAAATAGTAGTATTTCATAATTCGATTAAATAGTTATTTAACTTTAAAATTATTATAATGTATATTATATATATTATTATATATTATATTTAATTTTAGGCATTATTAGGCATTAGATAAAAAATTTATCTAATAAGATAATTTTTTTTATATATACATTTTATTTATAGACTATATAAAAAGATATCGGTTAATTTATTATAATATTGTTTAATTATTATTGCATTATTTTATTTTGATAAAGTTTAAAATCTAAGTATCAAATAATTATGTAAATATTAAAATTAATCTTTTAACCAGGTAAAACAAGTTAATTCGTCACTTAAACTCTCTCAATCAATCTTTTAAACGTAATAATTCTAAATTTCTTTATTTATGGATTCTCTATTTTCCTATGTGTTATAATTATTATATAATTTCTATTTTAAAAAAAAATTATTCTATTTCTATTATATTCCATATTTATATATTTATATTAAAAAGAATTTAATTAAAATTGATTTATATTAGATTAATTTTTATATTCATTATTAAGAATTCTGCTTAAAGAATTATAATTATATCTAATTAAATGAAATAATATAATACTTTCAAATATTAGTATATTTCTAATGAATTTGAATTTCTTCAACTTACTTTAAATTTTCCTTAGCTCTGCACAAAACTAAATTTAATTTTTTTCTAATTCATCTTATCGATTCCAGCCATATGTCTCAGCATCCAACAAATGCAAGGTATCCAGACGCCATCGCCTTAGCATTTGACGAGCGAAACAACAAGCTCACCTGTGTTTACAACGATCACAGTATCTACGTTTGGGATGTACGAGATATCAGACGAGTTGGCAAGTCGCATTCGTTCCTTTACCATTCGGCCTGCATCTGGGGAGTCGAGATGTATCCCACTGGTTCGGATTCCGTGGGTGCTATGCCGGCTGGTAGTTTCATTACATGCTCCAGCGACGACACCATCCGCGTGTGGAACCTTGAGAAGGATATTTCTCCTAATGACACGCTTTACAAACGGAACATCTACAGCAACGAGCTACTCAAGGTTCTCTACATAGATCAAGAGCTAACTTATTTAAAAGATCTAGATTTGGCCGCAGCTGGATCAACAGAGAAGAGCGACGCTTCGTATGATAGTCGGAACGGTGTTAGATCAATCAGAATCAGTCCTGATGGAAAACACTTGGCATCTGGTGATAGGTCTGGTAACATTCGAATTCATGACCTCTCTTCGCTGGACGAATTGTGCTTGATCGAGGCACACGACGCGGAAGTGCTTTGCCTCGAATACTCCAAGTTCTCCAGATACTCGACAGAACCTCCTAGATTGTTAGCCAGCGCTTCTAGAGATAGATTGATTCACGTGTTTAGTGTAGATCAAGGATACAACTTTTTACAGACGCTGGATGATCATAGTTCTTCCATTACTGCCGTCAGATTCTTCAATCAGAGCAATCAGAATAATCAGATACAGATGGTGTCCTGCGGTGCCGACAAAAGTATTATTTTTAGACAACTGCAATCGGTTAGTTTGATTATTGTATTTTTTTTTTTTTTTTTTTTTTTTGGATTTAATTGGAAAAATGTATAATATGTAATTCCGATTTTGAAAGTATAAAAGTAAATTAATATAATATATACACATATTTAATTTTGAAATAGTTTAATGTTTGTATAAATATTGTAAAATTGTTATATAGTTTATATAATATTTAATTATTATTATATAGTTTATTATTAAATTTTTATATTTTTTTATTTTATTTATAAATTATAATAATTTTATTATTTTTTTTATAATAATATAAGCCTGTGAAATGAATATTTATATATTATAATTTGAAATTCACGAAAATTGATAAATTAATTTTTATTTTTATTTAGAACATTTATTTTAAAAGTATAAAAAATTTTTTTATAAGAATATTGCATTTATATTATTTCTCTAAATTCACTTATGAGTAAAAATAGAAAATAGAAATATCTTACATGCAATTATTACAGCTTATAAATCAATTTATATGTTATATTAATATAATATTATAACTTATATTTCATATTAAAATTTTTTAGTTTAGATAAAAATAGAATATGTTATGAAAATAAACATTCCCACAAAATGAATTTATTATAATTAGTGATATTTTATTCTATTTATTTGAATTATTTTATTTTGCTAAAGCCAAAAATTAATATTTCTATTTTATACTAACGAATTCGATTGTTCCTAGACACCAGGAGGAATGCCTCAATTTGCCAGGGGTCACAATGCTCAGGGAAAAACTACTCTCTATGATATGGAAGTCGATTCTGGACAAAAACATGTTTTAACTGCATGTCAGGATAGAAATATAAGGGTTTATAATGTAACTACGGGCAAGCATAGCAAAACGTTCAAGGGATCTGTCGGCGAAGATGGATCGCTTATCAAAGTCGTTCTGGGTAAGTCAAATATAATATTTCTATTTTATTAAAGAAAAGATAACAGAACTTCATTTATTATTAAATTTATTAAAATAGGGTTTTGATGAATGAAATTGATTTAATGAATTCTAATTATTTTTATTATCTAAATTATTATTAAATATTTAATTATAATACTATAATATTAATTGATATATATATATATTATAAATATATATTATAATATAATATATATAATATATATTATTGATTATTATTATATTATATTATTAATTATATATTAATATATAATGTATAACATATTATAAATAAATTTAATCTTTTAAAAAAATCTTCTAAAGCAATACATGTGATTTCAAAGTTTCAAAGTTAATATATAAGGATAATCTTTTTTATCTTTTATATATTATTTACAAAATTGATATATTTCCTAAAAACTAATAATTTTTTTTCATAAGTAATTTAATATTTTTTGAAAAATGACTAACATATAAAATATTAATATTATAAAATAATAATTCCTTAAAAATTTCTTATATTACATACTTACACAAATTTCTCTTTTCAAAAAAAAATAATTTCCATTTAAAAAATTTTTCAAATAACAAATAATTCTAAAAATAATTTCATTTATAAATTAATATACCTTAAGTGATGTTCTATTAAATCTAAATATATGTGAAATCGTTTATAACTTATTTGTAACATTTCAGATGCATCAGGAATTTACGTAGCTACCTCATGTACGGATAAAACGTTGTGTGTATACGATTACTATAGCGGCGAATGCATGGCTACCATGCTTGGTCATTCGGAATTGGTGACAGGACTACGTTTCAGTCCCGACTGTCGCAACCTCGTATCCGCTAGCGGCGATGGTTGTATATTTGTCTGGCGTGTTCCACGCGATATGGTTGTGACTATGCAGGCACGTCTTGCTCAACAAGCAATGCGAGCTGGAAAGTAAGAATTTATTTAGATTTTAAGATCGATTATTTGTTAAATACGGAACAATCCATTTTAAACAATTTAATATTTATTAAGTCATTTATTAACATTAGGTCATTTGTTAACGATAGGCAACAAACAAAAAAATGATACAATAATTAAATTAATTGTTGTATTTAACTGTGGAGTTATCTCTCGGATTGAACCTTCAATTTTTAAGCCATGCATATGTTTCGTAAAATAAAATATGTTTACATTTTTTTTTCTATGAAATATGAATTATTCATATGGAAAAATTTTTCTTCATCATTTCTTACAAGCTAGTGAAAAAAATTAACAATTAGATCATTTATTTTCACGAATTAATAACATTCTAATCATATCACAATTAACCGAACACTATAATATTTTTTCACATACATTTGTTCGCTATCAAAATTTTGAAGAATTTCAGATATCTAATTTCTTAAGATAATTTTTGACAAACTTTTCTTTAAAGAAAAGAAAAAAAAAATAATCATTTTGGTTTTCGAAACTTCATAAAATTTTGAATTCGAGTTTTATGATAATTTAATGTAAAAATTATTTCCAATTCATTTATAATAAAAATTATTGTTAAAGGAGGCCATCTCAAGTAAACGGCACAGGTATCGACATACAATTGGACAACGAAACCTTTGGATCACCTCCACCGGAATTCTTAGATCCAAATGCCAATCCAACGTCACAAAACGTAGGCGTTGATTATAGATTTAGTGTAGGCCAATTGCCTCTTTGGGCGAAAAAACAAATAAACACTGCGAATGCGGATGAGAGTACCGTCCTTGGCTCGAATGTAAGATCTCTTGGCGTGGACTTGCCGAAGGGCAGATGGGCGCAAAGAGTCCAGCAAGGAGATGGTATAACTGTCAAGTCTGTCTATGATAGTGATGAGGTTATACCTTTTCCTCCACCTCGTGGTGCGATCGATTCAGATGGTGGTGGAGGAGGCGGAGGATCGAAAGATAGCTCGATCGATAGTGGAACGGAAACCAAGTGTAGCAGTGATTACCGTAGAGAAACAATTATTATTAAAAGGGTAGGATCATTTTCTATTAATTTAATAAGGAATATTATTTATTAATTTTTCAATACTCTCGACATAATTTTAATATCAATTGATTCTATTTCCTAATAAATTAATATATATTAATAAATAATTTTGATAATTGATTAAAAAAAAATTATCATAATGATTTCGAGAATCTTAAAACATTGTCAAAATCATCATTTTAAGATATATATATAATTGTCACTTAATTTTTAAAATAAAATAAGTTTATGTTGGATGTAGAATAAATTTAAATAGGTTTGGATTATAATTATACATATTATACATATTATAATAACTATAACTATATAACTATTAATTAATTAACTTTTAAATTAAAATAGGTTTATGTTAGATATAAAATAGCTTTAAATAGGTTTGAATTAGATTTGAATTATATTTAAGTTAAGTTAGATATGTGTGTATTTTTTTTAATTTGATCTATTAAATAACAATTCAATAAATTTATTTTTTATTAAATTTATTTATTTTATCTTGAATAAAAATTTAAAACTAATTCAAAACTAAAAATTATCTGATGTCTAAGTCTAATCTATGTATATTTTGTTAGTTAAGTTTAAATTAGATTTATTTAAAAGATATTCTAGTTTGATTTATCTTTTGATTAATTCAAATAATTCAAATCAACTCAAATTACAGTAAAATCTATTCAATTGCTAATTGAAGCTATGATATAGATTAAAAGAAATAATACATATCTAATCAAAACTTAATCCAAATAAAATTTAAATGTAGCCATACTTTAAATATATTTCAAATTTCAGAAGTGTATGTAATATCAAAAATATTTAGAGTATATCTGTGAAAGAGCAATCATTATATGTATAGAAAAAAGTTGTTCAGAATGATGATCTTGACAATATGCTTCAAGAATATCAAAATCGTTAAGATAGATTTTTATATAATTATTTTAAATAATTAATTTAATTTCATATCGATCTTAATCATAGTGAGTTAATTACTAATAAATTAATATATATTAATAAATCATTACTTTCGTTTTTTTTTTTTTTTCAAAATCAAGTACGCGATATATTAACAATCGATAACTGATTCTAGGAAGAGGATGAAACTATATTTCAACCTTGTCCAGATAGTTACAGAGAATTAGCAGATGAAACGAAACAGGTACTAACTGATTCCCAATAACAAAATAATTATAATAACTTTTATTGTTGTTATCCAATAAATGTTATTAGTGTGTATTTGCAAATCGCAAACAGCTTGCGGGAAAAAAAAGGTTGACGACAGTTGTTTTTGTCATTTATTTCATTCATTCAGCTTTCACATTTGATTTTTTTTCTTTTTATTTTTATTTATTTTTTATTTTTTTTTTTCTTCCTCTTAGCGTCCAATTATTTGTTCGCGATTGTTTTGTGTTGATTGTATTTTGTTTCAACCGATGACATAGGTGATCGGTGGTAACGTGACTGTAACTAGAGGTAGCAATATCACGGAATTGACACGACAATCAAGGAGTCGTCATCATACCGACGATAGCAGTCTTGGCAGCTTTAAATTTGAGGTATATCTTATTAACGCCTCAGACCCTGTAACAAAGCATCGCCAAACAGTAATGCAATCGAACAAAAAGACATTTAAATATATTTATCTGAAAACAAACACATGTTTTTCTGTATTTATGTCTTTTAAGTCGCATTTATTATGTTTGCTGCTTAAATTTGTTATAACAATTACATATCTAAAACCTCAAAACATTTGAAACTCATGCTATTATCAAATAACAATAGCTCGTATATAAAATGAATTAAAAAAAAGAAATAAAATATATATATGCAATTATGTATAGGATCATGAAAGTACCGAGCATGATGGAGATGTGGAAGATTATTCCGAAGGAGAAAATGGAACAACTGGTTCAGAAAAGTCTCATCATAGATTGATGTATTATCCTGCACCAGAAGACACAGTTTCGAACCAATTTACTGTAAATGCGATGGACGTAGAAGAGCTTCGAAGGTTAAAGATATTTACTTTTAAAATTTATGTATGACAAAAATTAAGAGAAATTTATTTTAATTAATAATTTAAAGACAATTATTTTAAATAATATAATTATTATTGTATAAATAATTTGTTATTTTTATTTAATTAATTAAAAAAGTTTAAGATAAGTAAAAATTTAGAAAAATAATAAATTGAAAAATTAATTACTTGAAGAAATAATGTTTATTTTTTAATTGAAAATATATTATATAATAGCATTCAAAATAAATATTAAATATAATAATAATATAATAAATATATAATAAGAAATAATAATAATATAAACATTTGATATTAAAAATATATTAAAATTATATATTATATAATATATTAAAAAATATATTAAAAAATAATAATATATTAAAAAATCAGTTGTTTTCATCAAAATTAAATAATAAATAATAGTAAAAAAAGATAAATAATTTTATGAAGCACCAAATAAATTTATTCACAAATACATTAATTTACTTTTCATATAAAATATTTCATGAAACATTTGTGCTATTTTAAATTTAGATAATTTTTCTGAAATAACTGAAATAATTTTGAAATAATTTAATATGAAAATTTCTCATAAGATCTAGATTTGATTTGAAAAAAAGATTATTAAAATATTTTATTTTTATAGGTCTCAAAGGAGGCAAAAGAAACCAAGAAATGGAGAAAGTGGTCGAACGAGCGAGTTAACTGCTTCGGGCAGTCAAGACGATTCGGATTCCGAGGGTGGCGCTTCGACACCTAGTGCTGAACGAAATCCTCTGTCCATGTTGTCAGAAGCTAGTTCAGAAGGATTCGATCAATTAGCTAAACAGAGTCATCGCGAAAAATTTCTTAAAAATGCTTTTGAATCTCTTAGCGGTGCCGAAGAACCTACGAATAGAAGCGCCAAAACGACTAGCATCAGTTCTCAGTTCCATGGAAGGTAAATTTCATTAAATTTCATTTAAGAAAATATTAAATAATTAAGAATGCTTTATCATTTTTTTATGGTAAAAAAAATGTAAAAAAATTATCTATAAAATTTATATAACGCTATAGATAGTTGCAAATATTTTTAATTGAGATTTAAAAATGAATATGTAGTGAATTTTATTTGAAATTATAAATTTTCAATAATCTGTTGCATATCTATTTAATTATGATGAATTTAGGAAGCATTTATACAATTCATAAATGAATATTTTTTATTTATTTCTCATTTTATGTAGTAACTTTATTAAATCAAAACAAATATCTCCAAAATTAAAAAAAGAAAATATTGAACAAAAATTTTCATGAAAGTATAACTTTTATAAAGTTAATTTTGATAATTTGTTAAAAAGAATAAGAATATTTATTTTAATGAATAAAATTTTGTTTTTTATATTTTTTGAATATTTTTTATATTTCTTTTAAAAAAAACTTTCCTAATTATTTAATAGATTTGTTTGAAAGTTATGTATATTTTTAGACTTAGCGGTGGCGATAATGGTAGTAATAAAGTTCGCAACGCTGCAGTAGTGAATGCAACGAAACAAGCAAGAGGTGATGCAGATGTTGTAAAGAAACGCGAAGAATTACAAAGAAGAATAGAGGAAACTAGAAGGAAATTGCAAAGTGTAAGCATTACGATATTTATTTCATCGTAAAATTAAATATATTATAAATAGATTTACAAGTTTAATTTATAAATCATAATACAACCTAATTATCTGTTAGGTTGGCTATAAATCATCATTGAAAACAAGTCAAAGTATAACCGACTTGAGCAGTCATATACCGGAGAAACATCATCGTTCAAATAGATTAAGTACAGGTAACAAATCTGGTCAACAAAATCAATACTCGAAACCGATTAATCCCTGTAAACCTATGCCGAATCCAAAGCCCCCATTAAAACCTCAACAACTCGTTAACAAAATATCAGGTGTGGGTAACGCGCTACCTAAGTTAGATATTTCAACTGAAAACTGCTTATCCAAAAGCCCGACTACGTCGTGTATAAGTGACAAGACAAAGCCATCTCTTAGTCGACCGTTAACATTAACTCTAAAGAAAACTGAAAAGTATAAGCTATCGCTGAACAAACCAAATCAATCTTTACCCGATTCGCCTGTGTGCGAAGAGTTAAAACTCTTAAAGGAACAGTGTAAAAAGAATGTCAGTCGATTTGCAAGATTCGCCCAGAAAAGACGATCGTGCAGCTATTTTATCGGTCTCGATGATAATGAGGAAGACATGGAGAATATAGCCAAGTCTTTCGAGAGTTTACCAGCCATGAACGAGCGTAACATCGAAAATTTGAATGATGTAATGGACGATGGGGATGAAGGAAATGGAAACTTTAGCGATGACTCTCTAGAAGGTGATTTTAAAAATCCACCTCGCCGATGCGTCAGTGATTATCAGATAAATAATATGCACATGGACAATCAAGCTACACAAAGAAATTATTCGACCTATCAGAATTTTCCTAAACGAATTTTAACTGGATCCCAAGAGAGCATCCTTTCAGATGCCTCCGTGGAATCTTTCTCAAAAGGAAGTGCTGAGATTTTGGATTACAGTCATTATGACAACGACAGACATTCAAGTGCAAGCTTCTTCTTGTCTCGTCGAAAGATGCAAGCTGGTCGAAGCCACGAAAGCATTTTGACAGATGAATCCGATTATCAAATGTTCCCGTTACATGAAAATATTGATCACCGAAGTACTGAGAGCGTGTTAACTGATGATTCAGACTCTTTGGTAAAATCTGCACCATTAGAAATGCTATTCGATTCTCATTACAAACGAAAAAGACAAAATTCGGAAACATACAGCGGTAATCCTAACAATGCTGTAGAACAATCAAATAATACTGAGAATGCCGTCAACGATTCGTCTTGTCGAGCAGTATTTAGATCAAAATCGCTTCAAGATACGCGAATAAGTCAAGTGAGGAACGAAAATAATTATAGAGAGGATAATGTCCAACCTGCAACATGTATTTATTACGAGTTTAACTTCAATGATCAAAATGACACGAATGTTGAAATGAGAATTGGAACGAAATCGGACACAATCTCGCGAAGCAGTAGTTTGAAAGTCCCGAAAGAACCACAATCAATGCTGATTCTGAATGATTTCGTGGCCCATAAACCTCCCAAGCCTAAACGGAATTCCGCTCGAACACAAAGTATGCGGAACAGAGCACGTCCTGCGTGGAACAAATATGTGGATTCATCAACACCTCAATCTTCCCGTGTTAAATCCACAGAATCCGATGATTACGTAAACAAGTCTCGTACAGAGGATCGAACAGTAAGAAATGATACAGATGCAAAGTCTGATGGGAACGAAAACTTGCATACTTCCAAAAGAATCGAACAGTTATTACAATCTTCCAACTATTCTTTACAGGGTAGCGAAGATAAAGATTCGAAAATCAAATTTTACAGCTTACAAACTCGACGATCTGATAAAGGTATTGTTTACGATGCTGGTGGTCCAATGGACAACTTTGCTTTCGATCCAAACGATTCTACTTGTCAAACGAAAAACTATCAGCAAGATCAAGTAGACACTCCACATACAGATCGACGTTGCTGCTTTGAGTCTCAAATTCCAACGAAAGATACTCAAGAAACATATGACTCTTTGGAGCCTAATGGCACCAACTGTGACTTACAGACAACGAATATGCAAACTGCATCGAATTTATTAAGTACGAATGCACGTATTGACAATTTAGATGCGAGTGTTGATCTCAGAATCACTCGAGCCATCGAGGGAACAGTGAAATTGCTTTCAAAGGAATTTGAGAACTTAGTGAGAAGAGAGCAATATTTTATGAAAGAAAAATGTCTGCGAATGTCACATTGCCAAGAAACGAGTGAGAACTTTGCCAAATTGGAGGCGGAAAGAGACGGTAGATTTTGTTCTTTGAGGCGTGACATTAGATTTCATTCTGGAGGTGAGGATAGCGATTTTGCGGATACGTCTGCTATAGACAGATCGATAATGGAAAGCGGTTCCTCAACGTCCGCCTCGAGTTGTACCAATTCACCAAAAAGAATGTGGCCGCCAGCCTCGCGATGTCAAAGTCATATGAAATGGACTAAAACATTACCCACCATTAATCAAGTCATACTGCCATCTAAACATCTTTATGCAGGTACTTACAGCATATACAGGAAAGAAAATTGTTCTCTTGTAACATTCATTTTGTTCCTGTTTGTTGAATAGTACATACTTTCTTATTTGGATGCTGAAATATAAATTTATTTCATAATGTTTTTTCGCTGCTCGATTATCGATTTCAATGCCCAGAGAGAATATGGCTACAATAAGAGAACGAGACTCTTGAGAATATTTAATTTAAGGGAAAAAAAAATATAAGATACAAATGTCAGATAATTGACAAAGTGTTGGGCAAGAAAATCGAGGAACGAGTCATTAAATGTCTATTTGAGTTTCTTATGGCAACTGCAAATCGTGTAAATATCATTATATAATATATAGTAGCACGATTATATAAATTTTTAATTGTTCACTCATTTTTTTTCTTTGTGTTCTACGTGCGAATGTTAATTTTTATAATTTAATCGTTTTATCATATAGTCAATAAGATACTCTTCATATTCTTCTTATTATTATACGGTGAAAGATTTTCTTATTTCATTATCTTATGTTAAGATGATAGCGATCATGTACTTTTCAGTTTAATATATTATCAATATTTTCTTATTTTTTGATTTAGCATGACACGTGATCGATAGCATGTTTTGTCCTTACGATGTAGTTTTATTCCTTTTCCTTATTCCACACTATCGAATTTTTTACCTTATTTTAGTAATGAAATTTTGTGTTAAAATCAATCGTATTAATTAATAATGCTAATATATCGTACTATAGAATTTTCATTTATTTAGTATAAGTAAAGTAAATTATACGATTGATTTTGAACCTAAGTTTTATACTTATTTTACGCATTCAACACATACTTTGCATCTTCATTTTTGCATTTTGCAAAAATGCCAAAGCTAGTGATAACTTTTAAAGTTAATTATATTATATTTTATTGTTTCATAATTAATTTATTGCTTTCGCAATATGCATGAGAGAAAAAATAGAAACCTGCTTATTTAATTCTTATATTTTTAAAATTTCTAAACTATAAATTACAATTTATATTATTATAATTCATTGTGATAATTATTTAGAATAGTTGTCATCAATTTCGATATTATTGAAATATGTTATTATCATTATAAGATTATCATTCTAAACTTTTTCCTATACATATAATTATCGCTCGCTTTTAGTTTTCTAAATATGCATAAAAATATTTTTGATAAATAATACATCATATCATATTTATAAAAATTAGATTATATATATATATATATATATATATAGAATTAGATTTTGTTTTAATTCATTTTAGAATAAATTTAGATTAGTATCCATCTGTTTTATCATGTATTTTTGATTTATTAGATTTTAATAGACGAATCGGACAATAAATTGATGTTAGAAATACTGTTTCTGTCGTCAAACGATACATTGCAAACTCTATTATTATTTCTGCTGTCAATTTGCAGTCAAAAAATTTGGATATTTCTATATCTGTTATATTTCTACAGTCAATTTATTAACAGATTCTATTATAATAATTCTCTATCTTAAATTTACTATCTTTCTTATCACAAATTTTCACATTAATTTCACATTAATTTTGAAAAATGTTAAATACAAATTATGCTACTCGAAAATTAATTAAAATCTAACTTAAATATAATCAAAAAAAAAAAATCTTCGAATTAACTTATGAATTTAACCTTTTTAAGTTTTTTAACAAATTTATTTAATTTTGAAAGTTAATCTGAATATTTTATTATTAATTTCTATTATAATAAGCTATATATAGCTATATATATTATAATATAATTATTCTAAACTTTAAAAATTCGATATGTAATATCAAAACTATTTTTGCCTATATCTTGAAAATAGGACTATGTAATGGTTATATGTATGAGAAAAGGTAATCATGACTTTGATAATATATTTTTAATCTATCCAAATCATTAAAATGACACTAATTCTAAATGATTATCTTCGAATATAAATTAGATTAAAAATACAGTAGTACTGCAATATTTCATTCATAATATATCAGATTTAAAAGATAGATCTAGCTAAGGTAATTGGTGTACTAAAAAAAAAAAGATACAATTATAACAAATATACAATCAAAAATTTTGAGCTAAGGGAAAAAGAATTGTAGCTTAGTGCATGTGTGTGCGTGTTGTTGTCGACAGTTGGCAGTAGTGGGGGGCGAATCTCGTCAAAAGTTTTTGACAATGAAGAAGAGGGGGGTGGCATGCGACGTGCCTGTTCGCTGAGTGATCTTTCCGTCAGCCCACCAAATAGGTTACTGCATGGTCCAATACAAGGTATCCTTGTTTCATTGTGTGCCACATCTATAAGGGTCTTTCCAATGAGAATTATTTAAGTAGATACTTGTGCTTATGATTAAAGTATATTTTCAAAACTAGTACTTGGTCTGACTATACCAAAATTATTTCTTATTCCTTTTAACAACAAAAACTATCCTTTACTAAATATCAAAATTATGACATAAAGTTATTTTAAACCTTTTAGAATATACTTTGGAACGACCCCCTTACAATATAAAATCTTTAATCGATATTTTGATGCTCTGATTATAATGTTAATGATGCTTAAAAACAAATTAAATTTATGTATATAAAATGATTTTAATCTAAGTTATTTATTTATGTTAAATCTATGTTAAAAATCATCATTATTTTGATTTTATTCAAAGTATCGAATAATTTAGTTATCATGTTATTTCCTTTGTTTTAAAGAATGTTTATTCATATTAAATTAAATGTTAAATGTATTGAACGAAATTTCTTGTAGAATTATTTATAGGTAAATATGTAACATTTTTTATAATTTTTTAAATAGCAAATTGAATTTTCATTAACGTATTTTAATAGTTTCAGGGAAAATAGGTAATAAGAATACGAATACTTCGACGAGAAGTGGATTAGGAAGTGCAAATATCGGGAATCAATCTCGGCATATTTCAACGAAAAATCATTCCTCTCACATGACAAGAAGTAGTAGTGTTGGTGTTTTAAATCAGGTAATTTTTTATACATTATTACATTATATCAAATGATAAGAAATATATTTTTTATTTCAATGATAATATTACAGAGTGATTCCGAATCAGACGTTGGAGCGGGAAATAGTAGAGGCTGGAACAATCAAGCAGGAAATAATAGAATTAATGCATTAATGAGACCAACAATTAGTTCACAGAATAAAATCAATCATCAAATAAAATCGAATTCTTCTTCCAATAGTAATTTACCATCAGTTCTTAGAAGAAGAGGCATGCAG
The DNA here is from genome assembly GCF_014066325.1 of Apis laboriosa. Taxonomy (NCBI): domain Eukaryota; kingdom Metazoa; phylum Arthropoda; class Insecta; order Hymenoptera; family Apidae; genus Apis; species Apis laboriosa. The sequence continues at coordinate 755,573 of NW_025223765.1, forward strand.
GGTGCATATTCAAGTGGTAATTATCTATAAAACAAGTTTAAATAATTAAAATATTTTTTAAATTAAGAAAATGAATACACAAATCGATAATTTATAGAATTTTATATACCTTAAATATAAGATAATTATCAAGATCAATATTTTTGATATATTAATATATTTTCAAAATTCAATTTTATTATAAAATATCGTTTTATCACTTTAATTTGAAATTAAAAATAAATTTAAAAACATTTATCTCTTATCTAGTAAAGAGAAAATTTGCATATTCATGCTTTTGGTATAAAAAAAATTAAGAATATTTTAATTTCAACAAGCTTTATACCATATATCGTTATCTTTTAGTAAATTTAAGTCAAGTGGGCAATCAAGAAGATTCAAGTTCGGAAGATACCTCTTCTAACGGAAACGGGGGAAAACCAGCTCTTCCTCCGAGACCTCGAAGTATTAGCATTGATCATTCTGCTGCAAAGTATGTAAAATTTTTATAATTTTTATATATAATCTTATTAAGTATTAGTTTGATTAAATTATTTTACGAATATGTTATATTCTTTTACAGCTTAAGTTTACCTACAACAGTAAGAAGATCGGGATCAACGACAATTATATCTAATGGTCGCAGTGGAAATAGCACAATAGGACAAAATACAAATAGGATGTCGACAGCTAATCGTAATCAATTAGATCCCAGTCCTCAAGAACTTCCAGTTAAAGATACAGATCGTGCCATCGATGTAGCCAGTGCTGAATGTAAGTATTGTGATTATCTTACCTTTTTCTTCTTTCTTTTTTCCATATGTGTGTGTTTTTCACAATTCATAATCATCTTGGCGTTTCTCTAAAGTGAAGCATGCAAGATTGCAAGAAAATAATATTCACAAAGTCAAAAAATATATTAAAAGATTTTATTTATTGATAAAAAAAATTAAGTTTTTATTATTTAATTTCCGTCTAAAATATTATAATCTAACAAAGGCTTTACTCTTACAGTAGGCACGGATAAAACATTAGGTAAACTAAAGACACCTATTGAGAATGCTGTCCTGTGAAAATAATAAATCTTTCAGTCTATTAAAAATTTGTAAGTGATCATGCTATGACAAAATAAAATCTCATTCAGACAGAATCGTTGCGAATTTTAGTACAGACTAGAACATAGTCTGTAGATTGCTGTATATAAAATATGCTATATATTATATTCAGAATTTTTGAAAAGAACATAGTTACGTCGTTAACATCGAATGAAGAAAATACAGCTTCTAGTTAAAATTTATTAATTACTTATGATTTATAATCGTCACTGCATCTTGAAATTTAAAATATTGCATCATTTTTTTGCTTTATGTGTTTAATTGTGAAGAAAATTTAATTATTAATTTTTTTTATTATATATTTTTATTATATATTTCAATTACTTATTTACAAATATTATAAATAAAATGTAAATACTGTATATAAATATTCACAAATATTGCTTTATGATAAATATTCATAAAATTTTCCGCGTCATATCAGCCATAAAAAAAAATCATTAGAGAATCAATCATGAAAATTTTCTTATTTAATTCATTATATAATCCTGGAAAAATTAGCCCTCATTATTAGAATATTATCCAAATCTCTAAATCGATCACAATAGCATGGTCTCATTACGGATTTTAGAACTGATGTAACCTGCACGCTGCACGATCATCCATCCTTTTTCCATATTATGAAGCGGATATTACATGTTCTTATATATATTTGAAATACAAATCATGTAACATCCGTTTATATTCTTATATCTGGAATACGTTGTTAAAAATGTAAATGATTTTTTTCAATCAATCATAAATGTATTATAGCATGCAAGAATGTTTGCATTTTTAACAGCACATTTAATTATATATTTCTAATGTGATCGAAATATTAATAAAAGTTTTACTCTTTACAGTGTCAACGCAACTATGCAATACAATCGCAGATGAATTAACACGAACAGCAGATAATGTTGTGCAACTGTACAAACGTTTAACAATAGATAATGAGGATGATCCATCTCGAGCGAGCATCGATAGGGATACGATGCTGCGTGGACTCGAATCATCAGTAAATGAGACAATGCGCACGTTACGGTTAGTTGTGTCAGGCGAAAGTCACGAAGGTACAAGTACTGAAAATGTTACGATAAATGAGGCCACCGCGAAGTTCCAAGAATTGCTTGCCGGCCAAGATCAAGGAAAAGTGGTTAATATGATGCAGCAATACTCCGAGTTGCTCCTGAATATGATGCAACAAAGAATGGGAGGGGCGCAATCGAGCCATACGTAAAATCCGTCCATTCGCTAGTTCTCCAAGGAAAAAACGATCAGGACACTCAGCTACACACGGTGCCCAAGTACCGTATGTACCAATACAAAAACTAAATCTCTCAATCTCTATAATACCCATCCTAAAAATATTGAGACGTGATTATTTAAAATCCTGATTTTCGGCTCTATTTTTTAAATTCTCTCAGTGTTTTTTGAGAGCAAAAGCAATTTTGTGAGCACGCAGGATAAAAGATATAATTTATGAACTATATTTTAAATAAGCAAAACCATTGTTTTGTTATAGACATATTATGAAGTTGATAATTTAACAAAAAAGAATTGGTCGTTTCAAAAATCAATATTGAAATTTTATTTTTTCTCTCTCAAAGCAACAAATTTTTATGTTCAATTGAATAAGTTTTGAATTTTTATCTATAGTCGTGGTATATTCTGTACTGGATAGTGTTTGTAGCCAAAGTTAGTAGAATATTTATCAATTTCGTATGACCAAATATAAGAAATTTGCGGAAGTTTAAAACGGGCTAATTGTGCGATTATTACAAATATTCCATTTCGAAATTAATCTTCATTTAGGAGAAAAATTTTTCGAAATTTTGTCCCATTTGGAAGAAAAATATTGACTGCGTGCAACTTACTCGTATCTTGAGGCCATACGCCGTTAAATGCCAATTAACTAAAGACTCTTAGATTAGTTTCCAAATAAATATATACATATATATATATATTTATCGACTACGCGCGATATATCATAATAATATTAGTCTTCTTGTTATATAACCAAAGGTTATCCATACCTATGGTCTAAAACGCAACCTCTCTTCCTTCCCTGACGTTTAAAAAGCTTCGATGAAACTGTAATAAACGTATACAGTAAGCGATGTAAACTTGCCAGTTCAAGAAAAAAAAGAGCATCTAGTTACTAATTAATGCATTTAGAAAGAAAAAACCGGCTTTGTAGTTTTATTCCGTGTGTCTATCAAAGATAAAATATGGACATGTGATTTTGTACCTTTAAATATAATCATAAAATATCATTAGAGAGCATCTTCTAACAATTTTAATTTATAGAAGAATATTGTAAAATAATTCCAAAATAGTAAACCACAAATTTTAAGATCTAATCTTAATCTAGAAAGAAAACGAAGAATTCATTTTTCGTCGATGAATTAATTTAAAATGAATCTACGATGGATACGCGGAAAACTATGCTGTGTTAGCTGCATATTTTGTCATAGAAATTACAAATATTTTTACACGCGAATAATGTCAAGAGATATGCAAGGCAAAAAGTTCCACAAAGTATCGTAAACTTTTGTTAGAAGTTTGTACTGAATTTGTGAAGGCAAAACGGGCTTTACAAGTTTCAAAGGAAGGAATTGCATCGAGGAATCAAAGTATTAGAAACACATGTATTATTAACAATTTTAACTTTTATTATAACGATTTCATTTCTCTGTTTAATCAATTTTGTAATTACTTTTTTTCCTCTATGTAAAGTTTTTCATATTGTATGTAATGTATAAAACGTGCCATTTAGGTTTAATCAGCATCGCTCACATATACTTTCTACGAGAATGTTCTATTGCTTTTTTAGGCATATATTATTAATTTTTTTTTTTTTTTTTTTTTTGTTAATAAATATGTAACATATCTTTAGTATCGTTTTACGCGAACATAGGCCTAATATTATTTTGACACGATTATATAATTTATTAGAAACAATTTAAAAAATGACTATACAATTAACTGCGATTTCATTAATATTTCATGAAAATCACTTTTTTTTCTTTTTATCAATATTTAATTGAAAAAATCATTGTTTCCTTTAATCATGTAATCTTTGCTAGCGCAAAAAATAACTTTTTATGGAAGTGACGTTATTATTCTTGAATAATACAGATCAACACTTTTACCGTCCATTGTTTTCATATTTTTCGACGATTATAGTCAACAAATAATATTGAAACATAGCTGTATTAATAGCGAATAAAAATCAATTTATTAAAAATCAAAAATATCGTTTATCGTTTATAGCATTTACATTATGGTTATCATATATCATAACTGCCTCTGCCTCTGAAATTTTATTATCTTAGAAAATCGAGGCTAACTTTTAACTTCAACGAGAAAAGTGTTGATCACTATTTAGTATAGCATTATGTATTCTAGAAACTAAAATATTTTATATTCGATGTCAGCATTTTTGTAATACATAAACGTTAGCGTATAAATCATGGAAGTGGACGTACGTTAAAAACGGAAAATGTATCGAATCTCGTCTCATACATCTCATATATTTACCCAGCTTTGCGTGGTAATGAACCATTCCAAATTTCACTCTCTCAGTGTAATAATCATCAAAGACATTTAAATATTTTTAACTTATCATAAAGATGATTAATGGCTTTGTATATTGTTGTATTTGTTATATTTAGATTTATTGTTATATAATATGTTATTGGTTTCTTAATGTGTACATATTTATTTTAATGTTTTTGCAAGAAATAAGACAATTTGGTAACTGTGAATGCCAAATATAATAATTTCGTCTTAAAAAAATGTAACTTTTTAGCACTTTGTTTTGTATATTATGTTGATAATTAATAATATAATAATTCTTACAAACCGAAAATATTCTATTAGCATTGTTAAAAAGAAACTGATTAAAATACACATAAAAATTTTATTTTCAGGAATTATTGCATCAACAAGATCAAATATATATAAGAAAATCTCTAAAAAAAAAACATTAATCGTCCTAGAATTGACTAAAAATTTTAAAAAACTTTTATTCCTGCACTAATTCTCATAAAAATATATACCGTCTCTATACACACAATAGGAACACTCGCTAAATATACGCATATGTATAACATTAAATATAGTTTTTAAAAGATAACAATATCATCATAAATCAATGAAATATTACGTGCGAGTATGATTCGTGGAAGACTTGTTCGTAACGATTTTGCATGTAAATATTATTGTATATAATGTTATATTATCATGATCATTTCTCGTATGGTGTGCAAGTAAAAGTATATGATATGTAACTATAAAAGTGAAAAGTATGACAAAAGTATGACTGATTTAATTCATTCTCTTCGTGGAATATCATATTAAAAAAATTTGGCACTATTATCACGAAGTCTCCACGTTTTCATTCAATGTATATAATTATTTCTCACTAGTTTTGATATTTTTGAGCATTTATCTGCCACTTGTTTGGCGCAATTCTTCTAACTAAAATAAAAAATAATAATTTTAAATTTCGAAATTTAATTGAAATTTTTAAATTAGAATTCAAAAAAATAAGAAAAAATTAGAAACCTCTTTTTCATCATCTACTTCATCTTCTTCGTCAGATCCGTGAACTGAAGCAGCCGGAGTAGTATGTCTAGAAGAAGAAGGTGACGGTGGTTCACTAATCGGTCTAGGATAACTAAAACGTCCTACTCCACCTTCGGCAAATTCAGAAACTAATTCTGGATAAACAGTCGTCAAAGCTTTGATTCTGGCTTGGCGATAATACTGTGAAAACAATTGCATTTAAAAATGTATGTGTGTGTGTGAATGAATTAGAATTTATATTAAAATAATACTTACAATACCAAGATTTCTCCAATCAAGAAGATCACTAAGACGTTCTGTACGATTTCTCTGAATAATACGTTGTCGGCGGCTTAATCGTGCAAAATCAAACATATATTGGGCAAGTTGTTGAACACTACTTTCCAGGCTAATAAATCGTCTATCCACAATATAAATACCATAACTCATTGGATCAGCTATATGTTCTTGCATAAAACATCCGAATCCAGATAGATTCGTAGTTATACTAGGAATACCCATAACAGTACATTCCGCAGGTGTATATCCCCAAGGTTCATAATATGATGGAAAGACACCCAAGTGACATCCTCTGACGAATTCTTCATAATCGAGACCAAATAATGGATTTGTCGATGATAGGAACTCTGGATGAAATACTATCTACGATATGAAATTGATATCAATTATACATGATTGAATAATAATAAATATATATTTAGATATAATATATATATATTATCAGATTACTTTTACTCGATCGTGAACCGTATTAAAAAGATTGCATCTTCTAATAGCATTCAATACCGGATCATTCCAATCATCTATAACATTATGCGTGGTAACTGGAGGCAAACCATTCCTTTGTAACGCATATAAACACCTATAATAATGCAAAAAATTATAATATTTTAAACTTTAATTTGTATCATTATTAATTTTAATATTTACCGTTTGATTTTTATAGTATCTTCTTTTTGCAAAAGGTCTTGCACGTCAGGCATACGACCAGAAAGGCACATTTCATACATACGCTTTCCTATTTTTTGTTGTATATCATTAATTGTATCTCTCAAAGACTTTGTGACCTTTAATGGGGAAATAATCTCAAATTTTTTTTATTATTGCAGTCCTTTTTCAATTTAAAAAATAAATTATTTAACTTACAGCATGACCACGCAATGATTCTACATTAAAATTATTAGTCCGTGCTGGAAAAATTAAGAAAGCCACAATAGTTACATCAGGTCTAGATGTTTTTAAATAATGATTCAATCTAGCCAAAGCTTCGATAAATATATCGGCACCCTTGTTTCCAAACTCATAACGCCCAGCAATGAAAAAATATAAAGTTTTGTCCAAATCAAAATCATAATGTCTAAAATGATTTTTAAAACAATGATTTAATATAGATAATTTATATAATAAAAAAAGTTAATATTACACGACAATGTGTACAATATTATACATTTTTTTTTCCTGCATACCCATAAAAATGTCCTCTGACGAATTCATGTATTTTTTCTTTACTAACAGCATGCAAATTTTGAAATTCATGAAGTGCTGCAAATTTTTTTACATTGAGTCCATTCGGTGTGATTATATCGGGTTTTCTTTTCAATAAATGCTCTGCTTCGAAACCTGTTATGTCCGAAACGGTTGTAAATATATGTGCCAAATGTGTAGCTGCACGTTCCATACAATATCTATGATAAATTTGGCGTTTTCCCGCTTCTTCATCTACATTAAACTATGAACAAATAAAAAATTAAAATATATTTAAATATTGAAAAAAACATTAATTTTAATAGCTTTATAAAAGAGAAAGAGATACCAAATCTAAATTGTTATAAAAATCAGTCTTCCCTGCACATAGGTATCTTCCAAGCAAAGTAGCGTGTGTAGTAAAAACCGTAGCAACATCTACATGTCTAGTTCTTAAAGCAATTAAACCAACACCAGCTTGCCATTCATGACAATGAACCACTATACGAGGAGGAACATCAATATATCCTTCAGCAGCTGATCTAAAATTAAAAAATTTATATTTAATGTTTTTCAAGGAATAATAAAGAAAATAGAATTGATTTTTATTTAATAAATTCACCTGAATTCAGAAATAAATTGACAAACGAGATAACCGAGAATAACTGCATCATTAGATTCTATATCTAAATGAGGAATACCAAGATTACAAGTATTCCATAATTCTTGCTTATACTCGTCCAACTTCCATGCTGCACTTCCAATATCAAATAGAATGATTTGTGGATTTCCATCCACTAGCCAGGTTCCTGTTACCACCTCAATAACATCTTTTACTTTATAGCAAAATAAATTTTATTTGATTTTCATTTTTAAAAAATAGCAAATAAAAAAAGAACAAAGAAAGACAAAGAGAATAATTATATTTCATCTACAGAGGCAATTGACCTTGTAGTAATTTTAACCTTGTATTTGGACTTTAGCCAAATTATTATTTTTGGTTCATTATAAAATGTTAGTAACTGCAAATATGTATCTCTGTTAAAACATTCTGTCTAAATAACAATGTATGTTTCATTCATACTTTTTTCTATTAGTTATCTTTAGAATTAAAATATTAATATTTTTTAAAATATCTTATATATTATTGTATATTATTTCTATATTATTTATATATTATTTAAACTTACTTTAAATCCTTGATCACGTAAAACTTGTACAGCTATATGCAATGGATTATTATGTGGAAAATCTGCTTCTTCAACTTCAGTACGTGCTGAAGTTTCCTTATATGGACCAATAAGACAATATTGATCACCCATTTCTTCTGTAGATACGTAAGCTTTAGAACGTATTACAGTATATATACCACCAACTAAAAATACAATAGTTAATAAAATTATAATTGTATAAACAAACAAATTAATGTTTTATTATGTTATATTATTTATACCTTTATTAGCAGCTTCCCATGCAACTTCAAAATACCATCGATTTTCATGCTGTGCTGAATATCCACGATCCATAAATTCAAGTAAATCATTACTACTGTCCATACGATAAAATCTTCTAGATACCCGTTCTCTTGACATTTTGTTCTCTTTTTGCAACCTTAAATATTGGGCAATAAATTTAATTTTATAAATACTTAAAATCATGTAATATTATTTTTAGGAAAATTTGGGTATATAAAAGAATTGACCATTTTAATAGCAATGTTATTAACAATATATTTAGGGTTTAATGATAAAAAATCATTATGTTTTACAATAATAATAAATTATTATCAAGACAATTTTATATATTAATTTTTCTAAAATAATTTTTCATTCAATAACAAAAATTATAAAATTATAAACAATAATTTTTTTTTCTTTGAATAAATAATGTTAATTTTAATTCGGTATTACAATTCAAAAATAAATGTTTTAAACCATTATTAAACAAATATTAAAACAATTATTGAAACGATTATTGAAACAGTTACAGAATATTCTATTTTAAGATGAAGATTAAAATCAGTATGAACGGGAATAACTTTATAAGCATTAAGCATTTTAGTACAAGTTTATTTTGCCTAAGAAATATTGTAGCCAAAAGAAGCACGTTGTGTCTTGAAAGAATTTATTAAAGGTCAATGACAGTATGAAGTAATGCCATTTCTCTAAGGGTTTGCCGGTTCCATTGAACCATGCGACGAAAGAAATTTCCTTTGAAACATTAAGAGAAAACACGAGTCAAAAAACAATTTTTAAATATGAATATGAACACTTATTACCACTCAAAATAATATACCGCAATAGAAAAAGGAAAAAAATGAAAAACAAGTGGTGGACGGATGAACAATTCTACGGTCAACCTCGTGTGAAGGTCACCACAAACTACGAAAGGTCACAAGGGCTCAACGGGGCTCGGTTTCTCGGTCTACATTAAACACGATGAAACTTTGTCGATTCACTGATAAACACATTGCTTTATGTTTCTTTTGTAACTACAGATGGCACAAGATATCTCAAAGAAACCGTCGTTGGCTTAAGATCAATTTCTTCAATTTCTTCAGATAATATATGTCATATGTCTGAGAAATATGTGTTATTCAATTGCGTACTTGTAAAGTATTTTGACGCAATTGCAAATGTCATTTTATTTTTAAATAAGAACTATATACATAAAAATATCATTACGTTGTTAAATTTATATTGTTAATGAAACATTATTTTAATCAAAATCACGAAGAAAATTTGGAATATTCAAATTATCGAATATGAATGTTCATATTCATAATTTATATTTCTTTAATACTATTTATATAAACACAAATTTTAAATATAATAAAACAATTAATAATTTTGTGAAAAATAATATAATATAATTAGTGTAATAAAATTATAACATAATTGATTATATAAATTCTATAAGAGTTTTGATTTATATAATCACATTTATGATATTAATTAAAGTATAATTAAAATTTCTTATAATATCAAAATTATATTAAAAATATAAGTGTAATTAAACATTTTAAGAATTAATTTTAAAATTATAAATAATAAAAGTCTTATTTCTTTGCTATTTCTATTTGAATTTTTACCGCTTATTTTTCATACAATCGACAATTTCATATTTATTTTATTAGTTCATAACTTATTCTCTAGATGTCTCTATATTCTATCCAGTTATAAGTTTCCTTTCTAGTACATATTCATGAAGTTGTGAATTTTTAAAGTAGTTTAAAATATTTCAATTTGTTGATAGTGTAACACGTGGAAAACCAGTGAAAATGGCGGTAAATATTTATTATAAATTAATATTGTATTTATTATTTAATTTCATTTTAATATACTATATTTGATAAATAAATTCATATTAATATGCTTTATCTTATTTTTGTCGCATAACCTTTCTAAAATAAATTCATTTTTTATTTAAAAATCTTCCAATTAAAATTGTAAAGAACATTTTTATTTATCTTATTATTTATTTTAATATATTGTATTATATTTTAATATAAAATAATATTTAATATTCTTATATTTCATTTTGAATGAAATTTAAGATAAATAGGTTGGCATAGCAACTGTTGTTTGATCAGTATTTGCTTTTGTAATATTATTTATATTGTATATTATAAAATATTACTATAATGTATTAACATAATTATTTTTTTATTTTTAGGCTGTTGGAGCTGCAAAAGTTCAAGAAGTTCGTGAAATCACAAGGATAGAAAGAATTGGAGCTCATTCTCATATTAGAGGTTTAGGCTTAGATGATAGCTTGGAGCCTCGTCATGTAATATATTATATTTTATTAAGTATTATTATTTTAATATTTATTTTTATTAAATTATATATAATTGCTTAGGTATCTCAAGGAATGGTTGGTCAACTTATGGCTCGCAGAGCAGCAGGAGTTGTTCTTGAAATGATTAAAGATGGTAAAATAGCAGGTAGAGCTATATTATTGGCAGGTCAACCTGGTACTGGAAAAACTGCAATTGCTATGGGAATGGCACAAGCTTTAGGAATGGATACTCCATTTACTTCAATGGCAGGTTCTGAAATATATTCTTTAGAAATGAGTAAAACTGAAGCTCTGACTCAAGCTATTAGAAAATCTATTGGTGTTAGAATTAAAGAAGAAACAGAAATTATTGAAGGTGAAGTTGTTGAAATTCAAGTGGATAGACCTGCTACAGGTGTAGGTGCTAAAGTTGGTAAATTGACATTAAAAACAACAGAGATGGAAACAATTTACGATTTAGGAAATAAAATGATTGACAGTTTGATGAAAGAAAAAGTTAGTAAAAATAATTAACATTAATGTTAATGTTTTTTTATTTTTAATATTTTAATATTTTTTGGAATTTTTAAAATGATTTCTTATTTAAGGTACAAGCTGGAGATGTGATTACAATTGATAAAGCTACAGGAAAAATAAACAGATTGGGAAGATCATTTACTAGAGCTCGTGATTATGATGCAACTGGTTCTCAAACTCGTTTTGTACAATGTCCTGAGGGTGAATTACAAAAACGCAAGGAAGTTGTACATACAGTAACTTTACATGAAGTTGATGTTATAAACAGTAGAACCCATGGATTTTTGGCATTATTTTCTGGCGATACAGGAGAAATTAAATCAGAAGTACGAGAGCAAATAAATGCTAAAGTTGCCGAATGGCGTGAGGAAGGAAAAGCTGAAATCGTTCCAGGTGTTTTATTCATCGACGAAGTTCATATGCTTGATATTGAATGCTTCTCATTTCTCAATCGAGCACTCGAAAATGAAATGGCACCAGTCGTTATTATGGCAACAAATAGAGGTTCTTACATACAGTTTTATATACATATTACTTTTAAATAATATAAAATTAATTGATAAACTCTTCTCATATAGGTATTACTAGAATCAGAGGAACAAATTATAAAAGTCCACATGGTATTCCAATAGATTTGTTGGATCGTATGATTATTGTTCCAACAAGTCCTTATCAAGAAAAAGAATTGAAAGAAATTTTAAAAATAAGATGTGAAGAAGAAGATTGTGAAATGGCGGATGATGCTTTAACAGTTCTTACTAGAATCGCTCTGGAAACATCATTAAGATATGCGATTCAATTGATTACGACTGCTTCTCTTGTTAGTCGACGAAGAAAAAGTACAGAAGTGAGTATATTTATTTCTATGTGTATTTTTGTATTATTGTTAATAAAAATATTGTTAAATAATATATAATTTCAGGTCAATATTGATGATGTGAAGCGTGTTTATTCACTGTTTCTCGATGAAAATAGATCCACTCAGTTCCTAAAAGAATATCAAGATGATTTTATGTTTAATGAAATACGTAAGTAAAAAAAAATGGTAACATTATGCTCGATTATATAACGTTTTATATATATTTATTTTTATTTCAGCGGAAGAACCAATGGAAATATCGTAACGATAGGTAAATAAATAGAAATTTTGGATGTTCAATAAAAGTTTATAATTTTTTACTTATTATTTTCATAATATTCCTTGAAATATTAAATAGATATAGATAAATATAGTATACGTAAGCATATAATATTAAAAACGATGCATTATATTTTTATTAAATACAAAAACTTAACAAATTCTGTTTTTAGTTAATACAATTTGGCTTTTTAATATTTGATTTTTGTTTCACTTATTAAAATTAATATAAATTCATACTGAACAAAAATTATTAATATTAGTTATCGAGGTAAATTAATTTTTGGTCTGAAAACTTATTACTGCATAATGCAATTTTTAAAATCTGTTGTACACACACTCGCACGCGCACATATATAAAATAAATCCGAGATTTATTTGAAATTTTTGCACAATTGATGTAGATTATCATATAACAATAATGAATTTATATTGCTTCATTATTGACAAATTTTACGATTTATCATCGTAAAATCACATAATAATTTTCATGGATTTATGTTTTTTTATCTTGACTCTTCTTGACTGTAACAAATAATATTTATTGTTTTCTTTATTGGCCATATGTGTGCAAATATATATATAATTTTATATATATAATTATATATAATTTTTTTTATATTTAACTTACTTGTTATTAGTTTAACTCCATCTTCAGGTTTAGACGATGATTGTGCTTTTTTATTTTTTGATACAAATCCAAAATTATATTCCATTTTATAGACGGGAAGAGGAATCACTGTAGATGAAACTGGTATCATCACTGAAATAACATCAATAAAATATCACAATTTTTTTCGTTATTTCAAATTTTAGATGATTCATAATATAATTAAATATTCTTGGAATATGTATTCAAAAGAATTGAAATATCGTATAATAATATTGTTCAATTATCTAATAATATAAGGAAAATATCTCTTATAATATAAAATATAAAAGTGATAATATAAAAATACATCTAATAATATAAGGAAAATATCTCTTATAATATAAAATATAAAAGTGATAATATAAAAATACAAAAATAGAAAAAAATTATAAAATATATTATCCGCAATATATCATTAATAAAAATATTCTCTTATGAATTTAATTTTATAATAATTTATAATTAATTATTGATTTATTGAATATCTATCAAAATATATAGAATGATATTTTAATTATTCGTTTGAAAAATTAATATTAATCAAATGAAAATCAAATCGTCAAGATAATAATCTAATATCAAATCAATTATTTATTGTTTCATTTATTAAGATTTTTATATTGTGTCTACCTTAGTCTTGTTATTATAAAATCACAATTAAATTTTTATTATTGTAGTTCAATATAATAGCTTAGGAAATACGCTACTACGAAATTTTTTTTTACCAATTAAAACTAACGAAAAATAGAGGAAAGGAAAATCACAAGAGAAAACAACTTTGAAATTAAAGTAAACTTTCATTCAAATGATATTTAGAAGTAACGAATATTATATATGTATATAAATTGATATAATCAAGAAATCATTACAAATGGAATGTATTGAAATGTTTCAGATCGTACAATTATTTTCTTAATTTGTATAATATGCTCAATTATCTCAATTTAATATTTATGCAATTAATATTATAAACTTTTAAATTTTCCATGCGAACATAATCTGCATTATATTTTTGCATAAAATCACTATTAATTTCTTTGAATAAATCAATTTTGTTTAGTTCCATTATTTAAAAATTAACTATTCGTTCATTATATTAATCAATTTGCTACAAATTCAAAAACAATTATAACAGTGTATTATAGAATATAAATGAATACTTTCGAATCGCTGATTCGTATGACTGATTGTATTTTGTGTATTATTATACTTTTTTAATTCTTGTTTGTATTTTAACTTCCAATAACAATCAATAATAGTTTGAAAAGTTTTTCGCTATCGCTTTTCATAACATGAATATTTATTAGATGACAAATATTACGAGAGGATACATTGGTGCTTAATATCGTCTACGTAATAATTATTCAAAGAAAGAATCTATCAATTTCCATTAAAATTATAAAATGAAAAATTGTAAGTTGCGTACGAAAGAACATCGTGATGTGAAATCTCATATATATTAAGTTAGGTTATATATATAAAGGTTATCAATTATATTTTTAAAAACATCTAATTTCATTTACAAAAAAGATAATAATGTTAATTATGTTTATTATTTAATTTATAATTTATTAATTATTTTTTATGAAATTTTTAAAAAAATATTTGTCTTTTCATTAAAATACTATTTTAATATATTAAAATAACATAATCTGCATTTTCAAAGTTAATTCAATTCTATCTAGCATTTTAAAATATTTGAAAATTTTAAAGTTCTATTATTTTTCTTGTATTATTTTTTTTAAAAAATAAATCATTTAAAAAAGATCATTTCTAGATCTTTAGTAATCTGTTAAATAAAATTCATATGAATTTTTTGAAATAAAACATAATATTATAATATATTTTGATAAATCAAAAAAATGCTAGATAGTATATTTTAATTTAAAAAAGCAATATAATGGATAAAATCTTTAATTTATCGATTTATTTATCAAAATTACATATATTTCATTATAAATTGATGATAAATCAATTGAATGAAGATAATTTAATTTTAATATCTTTTAATAATATTTCTTTGATATTAAAATTGGGCTTATTTATATATGATCTAATGGATATCACTAAAGAAAATCTATGAAAATAAAAATGCATATTCATCAGCATAATATTCATAAATACTATTCGAACATTTATTCGAATAATTCGTTGCATGTTATTTGCTGTTCATAAAAATATATCGATAAACATAGCTTGTGAACTGCTTATAAACAATAATATAAATTCAGCCTAAAAATTGTTATATTCAATCCTAAGCAGTTAAAAGCTATTTCAATTTCTTAGTAGACTTTTAATTACATATTACTCATTGACTCGCAACTTTATATTAATAGTGATCGAACTCTTCGGTACTATTAAGAAGCCGATAACTCGATATCATTAATAATCTAATAAACTCGATATTACTAATGGCCCGATAACTAAATTTTCTTAACGATTTAATAACTCAATGGAACCTTTGCTTTCTGTCTCACTTAAATATTAATCTCTGACTAGATATTTCTATATCTATATATAGATATTATATATTCTATGTTTCAAAAAATAAAAAACAAATTCGATGTTATTTGCAATAAAGAATATATAAAAATTACATAAAACATAATTTGAAAAAAGATGAATGCATCTTAGTCGACTCTTCCAACAAGAATAAGAACTTCAATATAGTACGTATCGTTTAGTTATTGGCATATTAATATCTATCAGTCCTGCATAAAATGGTAGTATATGCTATTTTTAGTATATTTTTTATTATTTTATTATTTCTAATTTCTTAAAGACAAATTAAAATTTTAAATTTTAAATTATCATTGTTTTTGCATTTTTGTTTTTTTTATAAATAATAGTAATATCAAGCAAAGTGCTATCTGAACTGTCCAATTGAATTTTTTTTTAATGAATAGAAAATTTGTTTTTATTTTTTATTTCAATATATTTATTTTTTTGTATATGCAATTATTTTTTTAATTTTATTGTTTTTTATTGTTTTTTTGTTAATGAAAATTTTCATTATATTTAAATTATTCAATAAATGTATGTTTCTGCACAATTCGACTTTTAAACTTTGGATGTTTATAGTAGACATATATATATATATATATTCATTTTAAAAAGCTTGAAGTTATTATAATTAAATAATATTATTGTATTTCTTTAAATATTTTGAAAAATATCACACAATAATCTTTTCTTATTATTATTTTTTGAATTTGTATATTTATTTTGCAATAATCGTGAAATTATTATATCATTTATTTATAGAAATAAATGAATTTTTATATGAAATGATTTATTATTAAACGCAATTTACTAGCATATACAAAAATTAAATTAAGTGCATAATTTGAAAAAAATTTTTTCAAATTAAATTAAAATAATACTTTTTAAAATTAAATTGGTACTTAAAGAATCAAGAATCTACATTTCTTACATATTGTTACATATTATCTCCAAGATTGCCAGGATCAAATTTTGAAAATTCGTTCTATAGGAAAAATGGGAAAAAAAATAATATAGTACAATAATATACTCATTATGTTCTTCCATTTCTATTTAGTATAGCATAAGATATGACATTAATGCTATTTCTCTTATACTATATTCTTTAAAAAAATAATAATAATAATAATAAGAATAACAGAAGAAATTTTAATTCAATAATTATATTACTTTCTCTTAGAAAAGCAATTTCTAGAAATCCTTGTATATAATATCGTCAGTATATAGTATAATAGTATATAATATCGTCATTGAGTATCAATGTGGATGGAAAATATAGTGATGAACTTATTTAAATATGATTTAAAAATATATAATGAAATCGATTCGTCATTTATTAGTTTTATAGTGTCATCAAAGAAATGGTATATAATTGAATTAAATTTAAATAGGATATACTTTATTGCTTTATTACTCGCTTATTTCGTATATAAGAAATTAATGTTTTTTTTTCAATTATATATAATATTATCGTATATTATTGTACGATATATTATTTATTCATTTATCATATCATTATATATCATTTATTTATTTCTCAATCAGAGTTGTCAGAAAAAATTTCACTGGAAGAAACAGAAATAAGAAAATAAATAACTTTGCTTTATAATATTTATATTGTTACATATACAATAATATATAATAATATTATATGTATTAATTATAGTTAATTATTATATATATATTATTATAATATTATGTATCATTGCATATTTAACAATATATAAAAGATATTAATATATTGCAATACATTGAAGAGTTTGTTTATTGATTCTAAAAACCAAAATAAAATACAAAAATTGATTTTCAAAAATATCAATTGAAATTTATTTATTAATTATTACTTATTAGTTTCATAAGCAACTTAAATTTTAAATAAAACAAGACGAAAACTGTTCATTCTATCTTCCTTTGACTTCTAATGTAAATTTAAACTTGTTTATAATTTTATCAACTTAAATAATTAATTATTGAAGAAAGAAATCTTAACTATGTTTATAATCGATCTTCCAATCCTATGTATTAATATACATATATAGTATAAATACTATAAATATCTTATTTTCATTTAATTTTATAATTTATTCCCATTATTTCTTTTTCCTATTTTATGTCTTTCTGCTTTTATTTCTTTTTTATCTTTCATTAACTATCATTCATTATATTGTCAAAATAAAATCGACAAAAATTAAATTAGGTTAGAATTTCTGTGTTTACTTATATTTTTGTAATTGACGAATAAATATTATATTATATCATTAGATATTATTCATTACATTTATAACATATATAACAATATATATGTAGATCCATATTAATTAATTTGTCTCTCTCTTTCTCTCTCTCAAACTGCAACAAATCAAATCACAAGACACATGTTTATCCCCTCTAAGAATTGCATTGGGAATAAGATCTACTCCGATCCTGTAACCTTGCTATAATCGAAGCCCACGTTGTGTATCAAGTGACGTCATTGTTCCGTTATTCCCACCTGTCAAATGTCGCCTTAAGAAAATTCAGATTTCAAGACATCCTTTATTTGGCAAACCATGGCCATGAATCGCGACTTCTCAATTTTATTCTTCTCATCATCCTTCCAACTTCCATCCTTCGCACATGTAAACATTTTAGGATAAAAATTATAACTAATCAATGAATCAATCAATTTTCGACACGAGATTAATTAATACTATTTTAACTAATACTATTAAAAAAAAGTACAAGAATGTATCGATTGATATATACAAAAATATACAGTTTCGTTAAAAAAAAAAGATTACTTTAATATTATTTTAAATAAATTTTTTACCAATTATTATAATTCTTTGTCAATTCTTTGTGAATACTAAATAACTTTTGTTCGAAATGATTGTTTTTATTAATTTAATGAAATTATTTAAAAAATTATTAAAAATGAATTGTATTGCGACAATTATAATATAATCTATTGCTATAAGTGTAAAATGAAACGAAATAGGAATAAAATTCTTTTTTACTATTCATAACAACTTCTAACAGCAAAAGAATTTTTGATCAAATTTTTTAAGATGCTAGAAGTAATTTAAAAATTATTTTCATTGATTTTATAAATTTTTGTTTATTAATTTTATTTTTATTTTCAATAAATATTTTTTATTAAACAAAAGTAATGAAAAATTTTGAAGAAATTCACATTAAATTTGGAATAAATTTAATTAAACAAAATTGTCATTTTGTAAATATTTTTAATTTGTTCGTTTATAAGTCTAAAAATTTCCAATTTCTATAAAAATTTATAATAATACTATATTAAAATTTCAAATTAAAAAAATTGTTTGATATATAATTCCTATTCGAAAGCTCATTCATAAAATTTTATCGATAAAATACAACAAATATTCAAAAATTAATTTTACAGAAACTATTTTTTTTTTTTAAGAAAGATTCAAAAGATTAAACAAAAATTTTTTTTCATTCAAATTTTAATTTTTTTGTTCTATTCTAATACCATCATTTTTCCATTCAATGTTACCATCTATTTGCTCTGACTAACAAGGAAAAAAATTCTACACGAATTAGTCATCACGATAGATTACAAGTTACGCCTGTTTGTCAAGATTCGCATAAGCGTTTGTACATAAAGCGGAAAACGTGCGAAGAGAAAAAAAGGAGAAGAAAAAGGAGATTTATCGGTACGAAAAGGGAGGTCAAGGCGCATCTCAGTATCTATGTAGCGTAGCAACAATTAAGGTGAAAGCTTTTCTGTGGCCAGATGCTCGCGTGCGACCAAGACCTCGATCTCTGTCGAGATTGGAAAAAGAGAAACCGAAACTTTCGATTTTTTTTTTAAGAAGCGTCTTATTCGACTCGTTATCTCTCGCTTTCTGAGATTCATTCAGGCAAGGAGCACTTTCATGGAATGAAAGTCTCATTACGGAATCGATGAAATTCTTGACAAAAAGTTTTCAGTCAAACGAAATATGAAATTCATTAAAAAATATTATTGCAATTTTTAAAACGTAAAAATACAATAATAAAGCATGTAAGAAATATTAATGAATTAATGTGATATAAAAAAAAAAATAACTTAAAATTATTATTACTATATGTAATATATATGTAATATGTTATAAAAGATGTTATTAAAGTCGAAAAATATCTTTGAATCAATTCTAGAGAAGCTAAAAAAAATGTGAAAGTTAATATACGAAATATATAAAATATATTGATCAAGGCTTATTTATTAAATTATAAGCAATTTAAATTTACCTTAGATGGAGAGATAGAAATAAAATGAAATGTGATTAGGAAATTCTTTCACTAGAAAAACTAATTTCACAAAAATTATCTTTTTCACACTAAATTTAAAAGAGTGAAAACAGAAAACGAATACTAGTAGAAAAATTTATTATTATTAATTTTTAGAAAATTGTGAAATTTTTATTTTTTCGTTTCACCTTCAACATTCAAAACCGAACACTTTTTCACATCACAAAAAACTATCACACTTATACAACAATATAATACAATATAATATAATATTAGGATTTATTCCAAAGCGAATGTCAACCATAAACAACAATACAGGATACAATTGTTCGAATGTCAATTTCCAATTAGAAATACTAATACATTTGCTCACCTGGTTCGAACACATTGTCTTGATTCCTTTTATAGATCGTTGGTTTTGCGTACGAGATAGCAATGGTCACGAGGAGACAAGCCAGAAAAAAGATGAAAAGTCGCGACATGGTCCGCGGAAGGATGGATCGTGTTTCCGGTAAAGAGCGCGGCCCGATCGAAGAGAACAAAATCTCGTCACTTGTCTTGGCGATGTTTGGGCCGACACTACGCTGAGCAAAGACTAAAGAGGTGAAAACACTTGCCACGAGTGGGGAAAGCCGCGAATAAACAACAGAATTGCCGTTCTCTTACAACTCGATTGCTTTGGATTCCTATTGCACCAGAGTTCCGTGACTCGATTGAATGGAAATGCATATTTTCATTTTAAAATTGAGAGATTTGGTCCAAGAGGGCGCTGTACAATTTTGGCATTAAGGAATATCTATTGAGACTTGTGAAGATTTTGTTAATTGTGAATGAGATAGAATGAGATAGAAAAAAAGTGTTTGTGTATATTATTAATTATGATGCATATGTTAAATTCCTAGAGACATATGCGTATTATTTTTGCTATTAAAGATCATCTGAATATTATGTTTTTTTTATTATTATGTTATCGTTTTCACTGGAAAAATATTAGCAATTTGATTAAAATAATTTTATAATTATAAAATAAGAAAAATGAAAATTTTATTTTTCATATTTATTTATTATTTTATTTTTGAATATATAATTTTGAAATATATGAATATGTTTTTGCGAATAAATTTTAAAAAATTATTTGAGAAATAAAATATTTTCATATCATTTATTTATCAAATTATATATAATTAATATGACAATTAATATTTTTTAATTGTTTTAAATTATAATAGAAAATAAATAATATAAAATAATAAATATTTATTATATACAAAAAATACATTCACCTCATATGCATATAATAATCAAGAATATGTAAATCAAAAACAATTGTACTTAAACTTAGATAAAAAAAATTTTAGTAAATAGAAACGTTCCAAAAAATTATTTAATCACAAAAAGTATTTTTATATTTTCATAATTTTGTAATTAAATAACAAATACTTAAATACCAAATAAAATAAATTAAAATAATTCGTTCTTCAAATAATAATTATTTAAATAATATTAATTATAATAAAATATATTAATTATAATATAACTAATAAAGAATAAAATAAAAATTATATTTAAATGAGAATTTATTTCGCTAGCACTCAATTCTATACTGAATAATACTTAACATAATACTTAACTTACAATATAACACAAGGATGCGTAAAAAAAATATGTATCCAATTAGATAAGATGGATGGATTAGTGACAAACATTAGTAATGATTAATTCGAATCCTTGACGCACCTTTGCAATTCTTCCCTGATCTCCTTCCTTTTTTCTCTTTTACTCGTAATTCATTCTTTTTCTCTGGAAATAAACTATGACGAGCATTTTATGATATTTTTCCTCAAATATTAATAAGAAATATTATATAGGAAATTCTATGAGTCTTAATATTTAGATATGTAATTTTTTACCTCTTTCTCTCGGCTTGAAAAAAAGTACATTACGTTTTATAGCTGACATTTAGAAACAAATATGTGAGGTTATGAGGTTATGAAGTATATTGTAAATAAATATTGAAATAATCTAATATTAATGATATTTTATATAGATATTTTATATAGATAGTTCACGAAAGTGATTTATTTTTTAATGAAATGTCAATGAACAATTTTTTATTTTTAATAAAATTTTGTAAGTATGTGTAAATATATATATATGTTTATTAATTGTTATAAATAATATTATTAATTAAAATATTCTATATAGCACTTTTCTTATTTTTCAAGATATTTTGAAGTTTCATTAATCTTCACTTTTTAAATCAAATTAAAAAAATTGTTTCTTTCTTAAATTAGAAAGAATTTAATTTTTCAAAATTCAAAATGTTTGAAATATTAAATAAGATATTTTAATTAAAAAGAACAATATATATGTAATATTTCTGATTTTTTCTGATATAATATGTATTTCATATGTAAATTATTTTATATTTTTGTAATTTATCGAATTATATATTATTATCTCTTGTATTATTATCATTGATAAATAAAATAACTACGAATCGAATAATCATTATTTAGATAAATATACATGATTAAAAATAGCAGCATAAATCTCGTTTTTTATACGCATAATTAAACGATTTTCTAAAATCTTCTGTTGTAATTTTTTAATTTTTAACAGGAAAAGAATAAAAATTATTAACTTTCCAAATTTAGACATATATATTATATTATATTATTTTTTTCTATCAACAGAAATTTTTTTTGTATAGAAATTTTTTTATGAAATATTTAAAGAATTCTAAGTATTAATTAAATTAAAAGAAATCTGTGAAACAATTATTATACATTAATTACTGTATTGTTTTTGAAATTACAATATCATAGACTATAGAATTCTGTATTTTACGTACTATCAAGTTATACAAAATATTCTACTTCATTGTGTTCTAATTTATCGTATTTTTATTTATTATATTTATTTAACATATTCATATATTTTAATTTATCATCTATATAATAATTTATTATTTCATATATTTTCTATTTAATATTTATAATACTAAATATCAATGAAAAAAATTTATTAAAAAAAAAATTTATTAAAAATTATTAAAAATTATAAATGTATATAATGAATTTATTTGTAATTTTATTTATTGTTCAGTTAGATCAAATAATTTCTAACTAGAATATATATTATCAACGAAAATTTATAAAAAGTTATTAAAATATACATACTTTTATTGAGCATATTAATATAAATATAGTTTAATTTGAGTATAGCCAATAAACAAGTCTAAAAATCATTATATTTATATAATGAAAAACAAAAATCA
Organism: Apis laboriosa; assembly: GCF_014066325.1. Lineage (NCBI taxonomy): Eukaryota > Metazoa > Arthropoda > Insecta > Hymenoptera > Apidae > Apis > Apis laboriosa. The sequence continues at coordinate 778,840 of NW_025223765.1, forward strand.
CTTCGTTCTTTATCATTCATAAAATTTTATGAAATTAAAATTAAAGTGAATCCAAAACTAAGAATATAGATTAATATTTTTTTTACAAAAATTATTAAATTAAATTTAAAAAAATGAAAGTATCTAAATCTCTATTAATATCTCTATTATTATAATTTTCTTCATATTAAACAACTTTTGTTAATAAAATTTTTTTATAAAAAAATCAAAAAACAAAGATATTCAAATAATAATTCTTATTGGATCACTTTTTATAATAATTATACATAAAATTAGAAAATTCGATATTCATGAAATTAATGAAAAAAAAAAACAAAGTTGATCGAGGAGTATTTTACACATTTAACACATATTTCTTCCTAACATTTTTTTTTCTATCTAGTTTGTGATCGCGTAATTGCATCTCGGTTGCGCAACGCGGATACCTGACCACATCGCATGAAAATACCAACTAGAAAAATCCGAAATTCCGCGGGAAAGAGCATTATCGAAGGAAACGAACGAGAAAGAAAACAAAAGAAAGATGGACATTGTAACGTTAATTACAATAGATTGGTTCGGTAGTCGAAACGCTCGTGACAGCAGTGCAGTGAACTATCGGAACAATGAGAACTGGGTTAAAAAGTGAAAGGATCCAGAGATTGGAGGTGGAACGGCCATGGCTTTTATTTGGATTGCTAGGCTATTCACTCTATTCATATGGCGGCGCCACTAGTGGTTGGTAATGTTTGGCCGTGAAAAATTTTAAATTTTAAAATTATAATAAAACATTAATTATCAAAGTTTCAATCGTTTAAATAATCTATTATTTAAATATAAAATATATAGAATAAATATATAGAATAAATTATATATAATATATATATATATATATAAAGTATTAAGATATTTGTAAATGATTTTTGAAGGAAAAGATTTTTTAATTTTAGATACAAAATATAAAAGTGATATGGAAAAATATCAATTGAGATAAACATAAAATAATAGCTCTAGCTCTATTTCTATCTAATATACTTATAATTTAATAATCTAATAATCTAAATCGATCTTTTAAAGATCAATCATAAATATGTAATATTTTATATAATAATATTTTTATTCTGAGATATTTTAATTAAATATATTTGAAATAAAAAGTATTGAAAATTATTAATAAAATAATTTTGTTATATAGTATAGTATAGTGATATAATAATACATGAAATTATTGATTGAAATAATAGGTTTTTAGAAATAAGTCCTTGACTTAATATTTTATAATCTAAACTTTGATTATTTTAATAATGATGATGCAATACATTACAAAATATAGATGGATGTATAAAAAATATTTTTTATAAACATTATATTTACAGTAAAATTTTTGTAAATATTATATAGAATAATTTATTCTATTATATAGAATAAAATAAGAATACTAATTTTTATATAGTAAAAAACAAAAAATTTGCTAAAAATAAAAATTATATAATAAATTTACGAAAATAAAATTAATACTGAAATTTATAACATCAATAAAAAACTTGTATAACATCTTAAAAATTTCTCGATTAAATTTATACTGTATAACTAAAATATTACTATGAGAAAAATCAATATTATAAATATAATATAAGTTAATATTAATATAGAAAATAAAGTTTGTTCTCTATTAATTATACATAGTTATAAGGAATTTTTTTTCTCTATTAGAATCAAATACATTCTGTATCTACTAACGCATAATAACAATCATTTATCATCAATATTTTTTTTAGCAATTTTTCATTCAAATTATTTGCCACACCCACTAAAGCTACTTCACAAGCACTTCATTTGAAAGTGAAAAGGAATTTATAACGAACAATACTAGTGCAAAACAATGCCATTAGGCGGTGATTCCATATTCTTTTTCATATAGAACTTTCCAGCAATTTATGGTATATACAGAGTTGAACTATTACTATGCTTTGATATTATTCTTATTAAAAACATTTAACAATCTTGAAAATTCATAACAATTTTAGACAATATTGAAACATTGAACATCTATATTAAATATACTTTCAGTAATAATCGATTATCATATTTTCTGTTCATTTAATTGTTGTGGAATTATATTCATTAATATTTAAAACAAGAACTCAGAATTTTTAATATACATATCTTTAAACATTTCAAATATAATAGAACACTCTAATTTATTTATAAGAAATATTTTTTTCTTTCATTTTCCATAATAATGCAAAGAAAATTGAAAAAGAAGTCAATAATTCTCAGAATACACTCTTCAGATATATTCTCGATTATATGATATTATATTTATTATATTCGTTAATCCAGTTTTATTTGAATTCAAGTAACTTATTAATCTGAATAAGATAAATAACAAATTTATATTGATAAAATTTAAATAAAATTTAGATAAATAAAATTCAAGTAATTTGATCTGAACAATCTTTAAGATTAAATTGAACAAGATAAAAAATTTAGACCGACAAATTGGCCAGAATTATTTGGTGTAGAATATGGAGAGTAAAAACATGTACAGTGACACATCCGGGTCTTGCTATGTATAATCTATTCGCTTCGTAGTGACAGGTTGTTCTTGTGTCGGTCGAAATACACGAGCCGAAATTATTCCTCCAGCCTTATAGAGGTAGTGCCAGCGGCGGATCAGAAGAGTGCGCGTGATAGGGACGTCAGGAACGAGCAGGCAAATGATCTGTGAAATCGTGACGTCATGCCCTTTTTTAAACAGCTCAAAATAGAAAAAATAATATACGACTTTTCGATCGAACTATTTCACAATTAATTTCATACATGATACATGAATTTTCGATTTTCATTTCAAACATTGATTTTCATTTTTACTATTTTATTTTGAATAATTTCTTTTAAAATTTGGCCAAGATTTCTTCCTTTAATAAATCAGACTTCTAATTTATTTTGTTAAATAGTGATGATTTAAAAATAATAATGAAGATTATAGTGAAGATTTAAAAATAAAAAAGAAAAATATTTACATAAAAATATTCTCTTAATCGTGTTAAATAGGATTAATTTGAAAAAGTTTGTTTTTAAGGATTTGTTTTTATACTATATAAAATAATATTTAAATATTTAATTGATTTTACAAATATATTATAAATATGAAATAAATAAATATATTTATTATATATTAATTATATATTGATAATTTTTATAAAATTTATCTTATATTAAATATATATTATAAATATGTATTTGTCTTTGATTTTCCACGAACATAATATAATATCTTATATATGTACATAAATATATCTCATAAGTATGTATAATAGCTTATAAAAATATTTAAACATTATTTTGCAGAAAAATTTATCTAACTTAAAAATTTTGTTTTTAAAAAAAATTTATATGTATAAATACATAATGCGTTATACATGGAGCAATTTTTTTATCCACGAAAAATTTTTCTGAGAGAGAAATTAATTCTCAATTAATTACTATCCAAAAGTTTGAAAACAGTAAGAAATTTTAAATAAAAACATCAAAAAATCAGATATTAAATTATATATTAAAAATATATAACTATTAGAAATAAAAAAAATCTCAAATGAGTAATAACTCAAAATCAAATTTTTGTTTCATCTATAAAAAAATAAAAAATCCTTAAATTATTGAAAAACAAAAACAAAAACTAAAACATTAAATATTTCTTAAATGGACTGTTTATCCTAGTAGTATAAGAACATTATATTAGCAACAACTTCTCAGAAAATGGAACGCGTTATATCAACAGAGAATATGGATCGTCGTTACACCAACCCTCAATGAAGAAAAAGGAGACATTACGATGGGTAGTGACAGAGTCACGTATAATATAATTCCAACAAACATGTATAGTATGGTTCCACAAATAAATGTTCCGTTTCGTTGGTTAGTCTTTATCTACATCCCTTGAATCTTCGCTTTTCTCTATTAAAGGGAAGCGAGGGGATCAAATGGGATCGAAGAGACGAATGATTCATTCGGTAACTACATTAACTTACGATGTGATGCACGTGTTATCCCTGAATGTGCACGTGGAAATCACTAGACCTTTCTTTTATATGAAAAAAAAAATATATTAAAATAAAATTCTAATTATAAATAATCAATTGATATGTATTACATCTCGTTTTTCCATTTCAAATAAGAACTTATTTATTTCTAATTATATCAAAATAAAATTATTTTTATTGTTTATTATTTATATAAAAAGACTTAATAAATTATAGTTATAGTATATAGTTGCAAAGAAAGAATAAGTTAAATTTCTAATATTATTGTCATATTTATGAATGATCATGTGATAGTCATATAATAACAGACAGGATGTATCTAAGTTTACTTTCTCTTTGTTACATGACTGTCAACTCTGAAAGTATAAAATTAAAAATTTTTAGAATTTAAATAAGAAAAAATAAAATTTAGTATAATAAGATTGTGATATTTATATTATTTAAAAAAAGTTAATAATATTATAATTATTATGGATAAAAAACAATAATTTTAAAATTAATATTAATTTTACATATTTTATTTTATTCTTTCATTTCATGCAATATCAGCTATCAATAAAGCAATCGATTGTAAAGAAGCTATAATAGCAATTTGAAATGAGATTTATTTTTATTTTTACAATTTTAAAAGCAATCGTATTTTATCGCGTTCTTTCAATATACGATACGCAAACTTGTAACAGGTTAATACGGAAGTGAAAACAACATAGATAAAAGTTCGATAACAGAATCGGTATTTTTATGCAAAATAATTCCAAAAGGATCGAATGCCATTTTCGAATATACAATTTATTCACGAAACAGTTCACTAAATAAAATCTTTACGATGGAAAAAATATCATAAAAATATCATATATAATAATATCCGCATAACCAGTTCAGAATCAGACGCTTTACTTATCAAAGAATTCACATATTTTAAGAATTGTTGGCTATTTTCTTGATTTTTCTCGCTTCTGAAAAACATTTTTTACAACAAGAATAACAATAAAGTTATAGTATATAAAAATGTCGATTTATTTATAAAATTACAAACAATTAAAGTTTACATTAAATGAAGCGAGATAGAGATAAAGTGAAATAGCTTTATTTATCTCACTTTATTTAAAGCATAACTTCAATTATAACTTAATAATAAAAAAAAATATTAAAGATTTAATAAATGAATTTGATATTTTTGTATTATATTTATTTTAGCTTAAAATCAAAACTACTAATATATTAATACATTCTTTGTCAAACTAAGATATAATTTGATCTGCCATATAAATTATCAATGTAATGTACTTAATAAATTTATTATGTTTGTTAAATAAAATATGTTCTATAATGGTTATAATACGAATAAAAATTATTATTGTAATAAAAAGCGTTTAATATAAAAAATGCAATACAAAACGAACATTTTTTTAAAATTTGTTTAATATTATAATAATATATTTAAATAAAATCATTCATTGATAATAATTTTATTATTATTATTATTATATTTCAATTATAATTTTATTATTATAATTTTAATTAATATTAATAAAGATTTGTATAATTGATAGTTTTTTTTATAATTTATAATTTATATTAATAAAGATATAAATTTAGAAATAAGGTTATTTTATAACCTGTGCAACTTCTATTTTAATTATTTTCTATTTTTTAGTTCAAATAATTAAAATTTCTATATCAAAAAATATATTATTATTAGAATTATTATTGTATCTGAAATATAATTATCAGATAGTATTTTTTTTTATAAATTGTATATTTATTCAATTAAAATGAAAGTAAGTATTTGTTACAACAAAAAACAATCAATCGAACAACATCGAAAAAATTTTGTATTGAAACAAAAAGCCAATGCTTATACTAATCGATATTTCAGATCGACAGCGCCAGCATAAAATATCGGCGGTCTATAGTATTAACATTCTAATATACATAATTACATATATAATAATTTTGTATAAACAGATATTAAAAAATATTTCATAATTTTAATCAATACTGATTTGTGATACGAAATGTGTGAACATATAGAATTGTAAGAAAACCTGAACGAAGACGGTTGAAGTATAATAAAATATACATATTGATTACTCAATTTTCCGATTTCTTCAATAACAAATGCTGGAAAATTGTCTACCAACCATAGAAAAACTACCAACTACTGGCCAAACTTGGCAACTTTACCACTCGTATAAGATAAAAAAACATCTTGATATTGATTTTAGTCAGTCGTACGAGAATTCGTTACGAACGATGTTTGATTATATCTCTAGACGCACATGATAACAATTCTAAGCGAACGGATTGCATAAAAATTTATATAGAGAGTATTAATATATTTGTGAAATATTTTTGAATTTTTAAGCCAAAAATATAAACATATATAATATAAACATAATTATTTAAAAATATTGATTGAAATTTATTTATTATAAGTTACAATTAAAGAAATACCTATAACAGGGAAAAAATATATTTTTGGTTAATTTAAATAAATCAAGAATACCAAATGTTATCGATATCAAATTATTATTTTTATATGAAGATTATAAACAATGTATAAATTAAAATGTTGATTCAGAATTCCATATAATAAATATATAATTAAAAACTTCAATTTCAAGACTATAGTTATTCATAAAATTAAATTAAAGAAGCAAATTAAATTTTAATAAAAAAATATTATTTATATCTATGATACATTTGATTATTATTTTTGCTTCATATTCTATTTTTTATAATTTTATAATTATTCAGAATCCAAAAGCGTGAGAAAAATCAAAAATCTCAATTTTTTTGAAATCCTCGGAAATATCGACATTTTCAAATTTCGCAATTCAATTCAATCTAATCTATCTTGAATATCGAATCTCGACTCGATATTTTTGATATTTTCGCGTATTTCTATTTATATAACTTAATAATAAATATATAATATAATAATATAATAATATATTATATATATTATAATATTAATTATTATATAATTATATATTATAATATAATAATAAATTATAAAAATAATTAAATAATAGTAAATAAGCTTCATCCAAATCGTATTTTTATACCAAATTATATATTTGTTTTGAGCTACAGATTTCTTAAATACGTTTCATGAATATATTAATACTGTATACATATTCAGAAAATTCAAGCTTGATAGTCGTCAAACTATATTGACGAGTGAACAGTCTAGGTCTCATATCAATTAAAAAAATGGACGAGACGACTTTTCACGGGACTTTTTTGGTTTTCATCGCGATAGAAATTGACAGTTCAAATGCTAATTCGTTCGCGACGAATGCTAATTAAGAAAAATTCCTCGATATTCGATATTGGTTTCCATTGCATTTGAAATTATCTAGAGCAAAGATATTGCCAGAATTTCGTTTTTTTATGATAGATTTCACTAAATTAAAATGAATTTTCAAAAGTATAAATTATAATTAAATTTATAAAGTAAGATAAAATAATAAGATCAATTGTACACATAGCAAAAATAATTTGCAAATGAATATGTACTTTATAAATTTATATGATTTATTTAAAGATAATAAAATCATTCGTACTTTGTTTTATATGAATCAATATTATATCTAAATTTGATATGATTGAATTAAAAAATATTAAAAATTAAAAACAAAAATGTAATATCGAGAATAGGCAAGAAATTGAATTGAAAGAAAAGAAAATGGAAAAAGTTAAAAATTTGTCGATCTTTTTTTTCCCTCTTATGGAACTCATAGATCGAGGATTTTTACCGTGATACCCGTTCATTAATCATACGGTTGTCAAGAGAACGACATGGTGGCACGAGACCACTAGGCGAACTGACATCGAGAATAGGAGATCTCCTATATCCCGGAAATGCGGCTTAGTCACTGGTTGGGGGTGGCCATTGTGCCTCGTTGAGTGCACATTCGTGTAAAATCCATAAGGAATGGTCGCGTCGAATCTAGGTATGTCGCGCTCCGTCATGACCGAGTAAAATATCAAAGGTGTATGACCCATAAACATTGTTGCTTCGATTAATTCATATAAATACGTCGTATCGATGGAATTTATTATTTATGATAAAAGGTGATATTGCTTCACTAGTTCGTTCATTGATTTTAAACAAAATAAAATGAGAAAAGTTATTATAGGATAAAAGAAAATAGAAAAGGAAAATAAAATACAAATAAATTAAACTAAAAATAAATGAAAATGAATTAGTAAATTAAATATTATAGGATAAATAAGAAATGAGAATGAAAAGATATTGTATTGATGTGAATCTAAATCATTGAATGGAAATTCAAAGAATACATAAATAAAAAGTAAGAAATGAATGATTAAAATTAATAGAGATTTAAAATTAAAGTTAAAAATAAGATGAAATTAAAGAGATTATTAAAATTATTACAATATTTATTTAGATTATTTGAAAATTAATTGAATTTGAAACAAAATTGAGATATAAAAAATAGAATTGAATATTAACTATATCTTCTTATTGAATTAAAATTATCAAATTCTTTCGAATATTTTTGCTATTATAGAATAAATAACTATTATAAAGTTAAATATTGATCAATGAATTGATGTGACATTTTATACATAAGCAAATATTAATATTTTTCTATTGAAATTATGATTTTAAAATGATATTATTTATTAGATAATTTAATATAATATTTTACCGATTTGGACATATTTAAAATAATATTACTTGAAATAATATTTCAAATAATAATAATATAAAAAGTTGAGAATTATAGTGCTACAAGTTCAACTGATAAAATTAGAACTGTACCAAATTTTAATATTTTTAATTTAAAGGAAATTTTTAAGAAAACCGTGGATCTGATTTAATTTTTGATTTAATAAAAATTTAGATTAATTTTAATGAGTATAATAATTTATATTTTTATCCTATATAACAATATATTAGATATTTAATTTTACGATTTAAATGCTGTAATTTTTTATTTCACACAAATTTCTTGTATTTTGATTGCGATTACATATAATAGAACGTCATCGAATTTGCATAATATAATATTATATTATATTCCAAAATATTTATTTGCACAAAATATAAAAGAATCTTATTTCTTGCATACCAATATATCGTATGTATCATATATATATTGACCTCATTAATTTCACCATTTCAGTAGAAATATTACAATAATTAATTTGAATTAAAATATATAACGAACATATAAATAATTAATAATTATTTGTATATAAATTTAAATTATTCGTAATAAATTTATTACAAATAATTTATACAACTTATTAACATTATTTATATAACTTAAATAAATTAAATTCATAATAAAATTTATAAATATTGAAAAATACGCAGTATCTTAAAATAGCAAATATCCTAATATTTTTGAACATGATATAACTCGCAAAGTTGTTAATCGCGTGACGCACAGTCACGTATTGCCATCAAATAGAAAATCAATCTTCGCATCAACGATTGCTCATAGGAAACCGAAAGTCCTTTATTTAATATTAAAACCTATAATATGTAGCTAAAATTATTATATTATGCAAATAATTAAAATAGTTAAAATTAAAGTGCTATTATAAAATTAATTAAATGTATATATATATAATTATGTTTATATATATTTATATTATATATAAGAATTATTAATTTTTACAAAAAATACTTGCATATTCTTAATAATAAAATTATATTTGTATAAAATTATTGGAGGATAAGCAATTTATATAACCAAATTCATATAATATTGAATGCTTATTCATTATTTCACTATTTAATTTTTCGTTTCACATTCATATAAGTAGATTTGATAATACATTTAATTAATTTCTCGAATTATATAATAATTAATCTATTATATTACTTACATTTTTGTTTAATAATATTCAACATTAGTTTAAATAATAGTTCATTTAGAATTCACTTAATTATTCACTTAATTGACATAAATTTCATTTCAATAAATAAAGTTCAAATGACTGAAACGCAAATTCAGTGATATATATAAAAAAACAAAAATTTTGAAATCATGTCATCAATGTTAATTTGAGGTTAGGTTGTTCTAGTATTAATAAATCGACCGTACAACATTTCGCAATTAGACTACTCTAAGTTATATGATGTTTTGCGGTTGATATTCCGCTTGATATGCCCCCTAGGGTTGATAATTTGCACGATATAATCACAATCTGTTGCACCATGAGGCGCGTGAGACTGGAGTTAAGGCCAGAATGCTTGGAAGGGTGGTTAAAAAGGAGGTACGCACATGTTGCGGCGAGACAAATGTACGGAACGAAAGGAAAAGGAAAGAAATCAGATGGAGAAGAAGGGAGAAGAGAAAAGGATAGAGTGACGTATGTAGATTTTCAAAGACTGGAAGCACGCGTGCGCGCGATTACGCGTATCCCTGACAAATAACCGAACACAGTCATTCCCCTATGAGTGTTCGAAGTGCTCGTAGGGGAATGACTCGACAGAGATAGACAAGAAGGAAGCACTTGTCGCATTTCTAAATCAGCAAATGTACGAAAAAGAGAAAGAGAATGACGAAATTAATATGGAAAGAAGCGTAAGGTAAGAAGATATGTTGATTATATTTGAAGCGTTTTTAAGTGAATAACGTAATGCCAAGAAATAAATTTTTTTCAAATTGAAGAAAGAGAATATAATTAATAGCAAATGTTGATTTATTTTTACAATCAATATGCATACATAAACAGAATTTTTTATTTTTTGGAATACAATACAAATTGAAAACATATTTAATACTTAATATTTTATTTCTATTTATTTCTATTTACGTATTGAATAAAAATTTTCAAATAAGGAAGAAGTTGAAAATTATTCTCTTTTTTAATTAAAAATCTTTTCTGGAATTTTAAAAATTGTAATATATAATGAAGAATAAAAATACGCTAAATAAGATATTTTAATGATTTTAATTAAAATTATTATTGAAATAATTTTATTACAATGAAATATATAATTTTTGAAGATATATTTCATAATATTTTATAGTATATATATTATGATGAAATACATTAATATACATTAACATTATAATGAATTATTTATAATAAGTTAGATGATTAATAATTGAAATAATTTTTAAATATATATTAAAAAATAACTATTTAATACAACGTTTTATGAATCTATGAGTTGTTTAATAGAATTTCATGGAAATTATATAATAATTAAAAATACCTTATGAATATGTTGATATAATAAATATTCTATTCTTAAAAATATATCTTTAAACATAAATATATAAAGCATATTATTATGCAAAAAATGTAAAATAAAAAATGTATTTCTAAAATCCTCTAGACATTTATATAAATATTATAAATAACAATTACATTTAAATAATTAATTTAAAGCCTATTATATTTACTAGATTTAATTAATCTAGATTCAAAATTAAAAAAAAAATTTATTTTTTATTCGAAATATCATTACCTAGTACTGAATTCAGAATTAAAGAGAAACAAGGAGAGCATGGGAGGGAGCGAAAAGGGATGGTTACCATTAAGAAGGGTGTACTACCCCTTGCAAGAGCCGAGTCTTACCGCGTTAATTGCAAGTACTTCCCTCGGGGTACCACAACGGGTATACATAGAGTTCTACCCACCTTGCAGGTTCCACCCCATCCAGTAGGGTTTAAGGGTACGCAGAGATGATTCGCGCACCCCTTTTTCCCTTTTCATGCTCACCCGGGTCCTTTCATTCCTCGCCAGTGGTTAAAATATTAGGATTTCCCCGAGGTCTCGTGCGCTCGTGTTAGAGCTATCGGTGCCTCCCTTCTTCTTCTCTCCTTATCCAGTGACTCGTCAACAGCTCGACGAGACGCAGTAAGCTCTTGTTCCTTCGATTCGGCTCTCGAAAAGCTCTCTCTTTTACTCCTTGACACTCTCGTTCGAACGACTAAGATCCGAATCAAAGACAAGGCTCTTCTTTCCAATGATTCCGGTCCATCGCGTCTTGATATTTTTGAAATTACTCTAATGCTTTGACGAGTGAAAATGGACATTGATAAATGAGATTCGTTTGAAAATATAAGTGATAACAGAGAAGTATGGATATTAAATATAAAATTTTCTTAAATTTGAATTTTAAAAAAGTACTATATATTATATTAAGATTACAGATGTGATTAATACATTGAATGTTGCCTATTCAGATAGATCTCATAGAATAATTATCAGTCATTGATTATCAAATAATGATATTTATATTCGAAAACTATATAAATAATAAATATATATTTTTCATAGTAAAGTATTATTATTATAAATTCTAATTAATCATAATTAAAAATATAATTATCTTATGATCATTAATTATTAAATTAATTATAATTTGTTTTAATTATATTAAATTAAGTTAATTATAATAAATTATTTAATAATTAGTAATTACATAATTATTAAGAAGATTAATTACTAATTATAATTTTCAATCAGATTAATCAGATCTTTATCCAATTCTGCTCATATGTATAATTCAAAAAAGAATGAATATTGGAATCAACTAAAAAATCTTCTCATTTTCTTCATTTAAATTTATAATCTAATTTATAAAAATGATTTACTATATTTAATATAAATAGAAAAAACAATAATTTAATAATGAGATACATGATTGTAATTTTTCTATAATAAAATTACACATATTTGATTACATTATAATTATAGGATATCCCATATATAGATAAGATATCCCATTATTATCATGATCATATGACATACATATATATAATATAAATATCGTTGTAGTTTATGTTTAATCTCACATTTTTTTTGTTACATTATTTTTCCTTCTTTTTTTAAAATCATACTGTAGAAATATTAAATTTAATATAAAATTTAATGCAATAAAATTGTAATATTTATATAATTTAAGAGAAATCAATAATATTATAATTTTAATATCTAAACAAAAAATAATTATAAAACTAATATCAATATTATCTTGTTTGTTTCATTATCCTATTCATATGAACATTTAATAAAATCAATTTATGAATAAGACAGAATACATCTTTTAAAAAATGAAATAGATAAATGTAAAAAGAAACTTATTAATATCATACATTATTATATGATTTTTCTAATGACACAAATTAGAACTATAATTTTCTTGTTATCTCATCATATCTCATCAAAAGTATTCATATTATAAATATCATTATCTTGTATAATTTTAAATCAATGAAATTTAGATAAAAAATTAGGATCTTTCGCTTTTTTATTTTGAATATTTTTTTTTTTTTTTTATCATGATTCGATGCAAATTGGACGAGGTAAGGCTGGAAAGAAAAAAAGAGATGGTTACGTGGTGACAGATGCGAAAAACCGGAATGAAGAACATATTAAATTACTTTCATCTCGAGTACTCGTGTTTTCCTTCCGCATATTCTCATCTTATTACACTTGCACACCTTTAATTGCATAGCAAGTTATTTTAAAACGAACATAATTACTTGACCGTCATTTTCGTCGTTATTTTTCGAATCAATATTTGAATTGTATTTTATTATCTTAAAGTCAAATAATTAATTGTCAATATTCGATTACAAATCTAAAACTTCGATCAGATTAATTCATAATATATAAATAATAGATTGATTACTTTTTATCTAATTAATTATTGTTGAGTTATATTCACCAATTTCTGCAAATGAAATTTTAACTTTTGAGGTACGCAAATATCTTTAAAAATTTAAGACACTGAAAAAAAAATATACACGCACATTTTTTTCTAACTCATGTAAATATTTATACAAATTCATATTTTCATATTATATAATTATAAAAATGGTAAATAAATATTTTATTCATCATAAATATTTTATTCCTCTAAAAATTCCTCTAAATATCATAATGAATATTTATTTTTGACACTTTATACATTTTTTTATGATTGACAGTAAAAGAAAGATTTTATATTTTTTTTGTCTTTTTATATTTTTCTTTAATTATAAATATTATAGTTGATATAAAATATAATATTGTACACGATAAACATATATTGAAATATGATGAAAATATAACATATAATGAAATAAGATAAAAATATGTGTTTATAATTTAATTCTTTTTAAAATTTTTCTTATTATTATATAGAATATTAATATATTCATGAAGCATTTTTAGAAGATCTTGGAAGTCAATTTTATTTCGTTTTATTTAAAACTATAATATAAAATATATATAAAAAATATATATATATAAAAAATTTAAATTGTTTATATAATTTAATAAATAAACCAAAATCAATTTTTTATATATCAATTTTATTTTATATTTGTTTTCTTTAAATGTTTTTAATTTATTATTAATCTCACTTATCATTGTATTCTGAAAATAGTTGCAATGATTTTTATAATTTAACAAATTTATTTTACATGTAAATTATAATAATATAATAATATGAATGTAATTATAATAATATATAAAATATATTTTCTTAATTAATATACTAATATTTTTTAAATATTTACTTTTATATTTAATCTTTAAAATTATTCTTTCATAAGTGCCTTACGAATATATTATCATTTTACAGACATTCAAAAAATATCACCATTTTTGACTCAAATTGAATTATTTGAATTTAAATAACATTTCATTAATTAGAATGAGGTTAAAAATTTTTTTCCATTTATTTTCGAGTTTCATGAACCGTGGAATTTTTTTGTTACGCGAGAAATTCATCAAGATACGGGAAAGAAAAACTTATCTCCCTTCTTATTCCTTAAATTAACGAGTTGCCTGGGAGATTAAACGCTTCCAACGATTTTCTCTCGCTAATTCGCCGGTTCAAAGCTCTTTGACCTTTTCCTATAAAATAAACTGCGATAAAATTTATCTAGAAAAGTTACGAACGAGAAAAGCTTTTTAGTCTCTACGTTTAGTTTAAAAAATGTTAGATCTTTTAAGATATATAGACAGTGAAATAAATATCTCTGTTGTGCTTTTATTTACTAATAGTACAGTATAAAATACACATTCCAACCACATGTTCGAATACCGATTTAAATGAAATATAGCAACAAGACAAAGCAATCTATTAGTGATATCTGAATATGACACGAGTATGTTCAGTATATCTAAAGTTTGATTTATACAGCTATAAATGCGATCTCTATTAAATGTGTATACCACTATGAACTCTGGAGATATATGGTAAATCACTAGAACCCTGCTCCCATGGGACACAAGCTCTAACTAAGTATGTACGTACCAACTTTGGCATTGTATATTGCCATCAGAAGTTTACACATTCCACCAGTTATTAATGTATTCGTGAAGCATTTTAGAGGATCGATTCTAGAATGAAAACAATGAAAACAAGTACAAATAATATATGAAAATTTTGATTAATCTTTATTTATTATTTATAAAAAAACAAAAAAATTATTTATTTAAATTTATGTTAAATAAAAAATGAATATAAAGTGAAACACTATTTCACTTTATCTAAAGAAAACTTAATTTTAATTTTCAATCCTGATTGGATATTCTTTTGTAAAATAATATATATATATATATAGATATTCTTTTGTAAAATAATATATATATATATATATACATACATTATGTATATGTGTGTTATTTTGTACTTTTATAACCACTTTGATTATATATTATTATATAGAAGATAATCAAGAAAAAATATGGATACTAGATAATTATTTATTTCATTCCTTTTTCTTTCTTTCTTTCTTTTCTTTTATGCATTCGTGATTGTTTTCATTATTATTAGTGTTAAACAAACTTAATTAATAGAAAATCACGTATAATTATAACTTTCATCAAATAAATTCATTCTTTTTTTTATAATTTTTGTGTATAGTTAATATAATATCATGTAAATTTAAGTAATGATATATAATACAATTAATATATAGATTTATTCAAATATACCTTAAGGATAATAATATAATAGCTTTGTTTTGTTAGGCTTTACAGCACGGTAATTATGACTGTAATGATAATAACTTTTTTTCTCTTATGGATTAACATCTGCATCGATATGAGAAATTACATAGGATTATATACATCAACCGGAAGAAAAATTCTTTTGTATTTGGAATTACAAAGAATTATTTAACGAAAAATATTGATTTTTTCATTTATAGCTATTCTAAAACTATCTTGAATAGAAAATCAAAATATATTTTATAAATAATTAATAAAAATATATAAAATATATACAAAATATGTATGTGCAAAAAAATAGTTTTGTGATATTTTATATAACAAATTTGATTTTTATTTTTATATGTTATTTATATATGTCATATGAAAATTTAGGATTTATGTCTATTATCTGTGAAAATTCTGTATAATTTATTTACTTATATATGCATATAATAGTTAATTCTCATTTTCACCTTAATATAGATCTTATTATTATCTATAATCCAAAATAAAATAAATTTTTTTATATTTTTTATATTATTTTATTATTATATTATTATTATTACAATATTAATTGAAATATTTTGAATTATTGAGATTCATATAATAACATTTGTATTACATTCTATTTATTCTGTTTCACTTGTACTATTTATTTTTTTTATCTTTGATACAAATAGCAGAATGAACCAAAGTCAAATAATATTCAGTTTTCCAAATATTTGGTCAAATATAATCCCGAGAGTATTTATATGCGGATATTATTGTCTTTATTACATAAATACATATGTAAGATATAGTTACTATTTGATTATATTATATAATATTTTTTATTGATTTATATATAGATTATATATATTCATTTTTATATAGATTTTTATATACAAAATTTTTTTATATATATATTAACAATCTAACTATTATTACGTTATAATTATTGATGGATATTCAATCTCTCATTTTTTCTTCAATTTATCTCATCCAATTTCTTTTTTGTTTTTTCAATATGTTTCAAATAAGTAAATAAAAAAAAAAGTATAATCTTATATAACATTATAATATTATTATTTTTAATAAATTATCGAATCCTACAAAACGAGACATTCGTTTTATTTTTACAAAAATTTTTCAAGGGTAAAAAATGAAGTACCGTTTCTTTGCGAAAAAGAAATATCGGGAAAAGGTATGACAGAAATAATGACAGTTTGGAAGAAGGGGATCGGAGGAAAAATGGATGGACAAGCAAAAACTGATGAGAACGAAGCATCAAAGAGTTTGGAGGAAATGAAGGCTGAAAAGGTAAAGAAAGGGAAGGGAAAAAAGATGGCTTAAGAGTAGGCTAAAGAGCGCTGTTTTCAAGTGTCTGCTGCTGTTCTGGCCTGTGTTAACACTTTACGCCTCCCTTTTACGTATTATCGTCCCCACTTAAATACTTTTGTTCGAATTCGGATAGTCTGATTCATAAAATACAGCTAGAACTATACTTTTACGTGCAATATGGTATATACTTGTAATATATTCAAGCAGAAAAAGTTTACAATTGCATCCGCTAAATATTTTTTTCTTGATTATGAATAAAATTATTTTCTTGCAAAATGGTTTCATTTTAATAATTTAATTATATTATTATAATAATTTATAATATATTTTTATGAAAAAAATAAATATAATGTATTTCCATATCTAGGTTATCTATAGCTAACTATTGATATATTGAAATTTTTTAACAAAAATAATATTATATTATCATTTTATAACGACAACAAAACATATTTTCAATATAAAAGAACAAAATATAAATAGGATGGAAAAAACTAAAGAGCAAAATTTTTTTGCTATTTGTAGTTTTTAATAGTAAAAAAAATTTGTTGTCTTTTTAAAATAATATTTAAGTTGTTGAAATCTGAATTTAATCACAGATTTTCTAAATGCAACAAATTATCGAGAAATTATTTTTATAAATTCTTCTTTATATAATAATTTATGGTAATATTTATGGTATATAGTAATATTTTTTATTACGTAATGTAAAAATAATTTTAGACAAAAAAATTTGAAAAATTTTAGATATTAAAAATATTATTTCGAAATTATTTTTAATTTATATATATATAAATTAAAAATATTATATATAATATGTTCTATATACTTATTTTAAAATATTGATATATTTCTAAAATAAGATTAATTAAAAAATATTATAATTGATAATAATTTAGAAAAATTATTTGTAATTTCGATTTCAATTGACGCAACATTCTTCTGCATTGCGGACATTTCAATGGATTATTGAAAAAACAAATTCAGACTGTTACACAATACAAAAGAATTTGTGTCAGCGAAAAAAATTTGGAATCTCAATCTAAAAATCAATGAAAAAAATGCAAATTATATATCATTTTTTTTTTAAATGTACATTATATATTTGGAATTCATTCTTTTTATTCTATTATTTTTATTTTAATTTATTTTTTGAAAATATTATCTATAAATATAAATATCGTCATGATATTTTTTAGGTTATACATTTTTCATAAGTAAGAAATAAAATATTACACAAAATAAATACATTGAAATGATGGTATGTATTTTAGTAATACTCGTCTCGTCATAAAAAATGAAAGGAAACAACAATGCTTTGTTGATAATGCATTGTACTATGGCCATGAATTTTTGATCAAAAATAAATAGTAATGTTTGGTCATTCATTTCACTGCATTTACCTAATGTTGCTCTTTGTGGTTACTTTTTATTTCCAAAATAAAAAGCACTAGTGAAAAAAACTCGCGAGATATTTTAATCATAGAACAACGTAATAGAGATATTCAATAATTTTAATTTAATTTTCAGTGATCCAATAATCTATCTTTGTGATGGTTAACTATATTTAACGATGTATATGTATATGATATGGAAGAAAAATATTTTGAATAAAAAATTGAATAAAAAATAATTTTTATGAATATTATATTTTCGAATTTATATATTGTTATTCTCATTATTTTTCAGAGATTGCATAGATCGAAAATATCAAGTCGATATAATAGAATCGAAAGGTTAATGATCGTTAAGAGAATCAATTATTATTAAATTGAAAGAAACAGACTGTATACATACATACATGTTTCACCGGGTAAACAATGCATATTCTGAAGAGTTGCTAGGTTGCAGAATACTTCAGACTGCATTCGGTTTCCGGTGTCCAGGAGAAGTGCAGGGGTGAGAGTATGCTAGCGATCATGTCGTCTGCGGTGTAGTGAATAGGCTACAGGCGAAATGCCAACTTCGAACTTTATTTACTCGTCCCACCGCGCAACTTGCATCGTGCTCGATAGAGGGAAGTACAATCTACGAGTGGATACTAGTCTTTCTCTTCCGATGCAACATGTTGCGTATGTAAAGTGCGTTTAAACTAAATAGGCGAATGCTCGTTCTTTCTTTTTTTCAGTAAATTAATCCAATATTGTTTTAATGCAACATTTCATTTATAATT
The DNA here is from genome assembly GCF_014066325.1 of Apis laboriosa. Classification (NCBI taxonomy): domain Eukaryota; kingdom Metazoa; phylum Arthropoda; class Insecta; order Hymenoptera; family Apidae; genus Apis; species Apis laboriosa. The sequence goes on from NW_025223765.1 coordinate 798,292, forward strand.
TTTTTTTAATTAATATAATCATGAAATATCAAATTTTTTAATAGTGCAATTATGAAGTGAAACTTCAAGAGTGTTTAATATTTTTTCTATAAAGAATTATTAAAAGATTTTTTTGACATCATTTATGTTTATGTCTATATATTTTGGTAAGTTATAAATAATCACATATGTACAAATTATAATATTTATCATAATATTATATACTATTTGACTTTTAATGAGTTAAATGCAAATAAATTTTTTTTTTAATTAAATATATTCTCGTTTATTTATTTTAAATGTATAAATGCATCTTAAAAGATTAATTTTAAGCCGATAATAATTCGCGTTTCTTTAATAAATTATAAATATTAATTGATTTTAAACGATGTCTAATATTTAATCATATATCTACAAGATCATATCTGTAAGATTTTGGATTATATCTAAATAAATTGATTTTATTATAGAGAAAATAATAAAAAAAATATATATTTCAAATTTATTAGATAGAATAGCACAAATCTATTTTTATTTAATTCAATGTATATCAATTTATATAACATAAATCTACTACTTTTTTTTTTTTTTAGATTGCTATATAGGTTAGGCTAGATAAAAAAACGATCTAATACCAAATCAAACATAATAAATATTAGTTAAATTATAAAATTTCTCTTTAAGAATAATTTTTCGCAAAATATTTTTTATATTTTCATAATCTATTATATTATAATATTATATTATATTAATATTAATATTAATATTATATTATATTTATATTAATATTATATTATTATATATTATATTATATTATATTTTAATATAAAAATATTTTTTGTCTAACTCAGTATACAAAATGTAATTTATAATATTGAGTCATATTTTTGCTATTGTATTGTGGTTTTAGTCAAAATAAAAATTGTTTTAGTTTAAATTTTGTCTGTAACTAATATAGATCATTACTATTACGAATTATCATGAAAAATTGCTATTTATGGATTTTTTTACGAAAATCATTCATTTTTATATATAATGATATGTTGTATAAAATTTTAAGTAAAAAAATTTTTTTTTCTTTTCTTTTTCTTTTTATTTTTTATTAAAGAAAATATAATTTGTTTCAGTAAGCTTTGATACTGTTGCTTTTAAACAAAAAAATTTATGTGTGGAATGAAAACTCTAATGTAAAGCATTGTGGCACAATTCAAGAGGAGTAATATATTTAAGAGGAGTAATATATTTAAGAGAACGTATATGTTATGTCGTTAATTAACTTCTTTTTAAATGATAGGTTAAACCAAGTTTATACATAATAGTATCTCGTGTTAATTTTCCTCTGTATATCAAAATTATCCATTATGTTGCAAGAAAATAGATAAACAAGTTCATTAATTAATTAATTATATTACATCTGTTAAATGATTATGTTTGCTTATTTTGATTATTTTGATTATTATGCTTATCAGAAAATGTAATTATATATTTTTGTTTTCTTATATTAAAATAAAAACTTATTATTTTAATATATATATATAATATTTAATATAAATATAATATTTTATAATTACAAAAGATTTATTTTCATAATAAAATTTTTTAGGTTATATTTGTATGTTTAATGAATTCGAGAAAGAATAATAATTTTTTTATTTATTAAATAAATAAAAAATACAGTAGTATAATAGTGGATAATTGTTATAAGATTAGGATTGACAGTTATAAAGAAAAGAAAATATGTGTTCTGAAAATTTTTTGTAAATTCTTTTTTTTTTAAGTTACAAGTATTTTGTAAATACTTTTAAAACTATCATGTACATCGTTCAAAATGATGATTAGAATTTGATGATTAGATGATTAGAATAAAGATTCTAAAAGCATGAACTCAAAAACTGAAGTTTGAATTCCAAGAATTACTAGAAATAACTTCGCAACAATAGGAAAGAAATGCGATAGTCTGAGACAATTATATAAATTATTGATTTCGATCGCCACTTAAACAGAATAATCTCACGAATATGTTAGTAGATATATCATTAAAAAAAAATAAAAAAATTTTATCATTGCATCAATAGTATCTCATCGATATATTTCAAATGATATATCATTCACTCTTTTATGTTTGCTATTTAAAAGTCAATATCTTTGTTGAATAAATTAGCTTTGATCCTAAATCTTCTGCAATAAAATATTTGCTTGTAAAATATTTATTATAACTATATAATTGTATTAATATTTATCCTTTTCATCGATTATTTTATTTAATTAATTAATTTTATTTAATTAATTATTTTTGTTTTTTTCAGAATTCCGATCTTTTGGATATTTAGATACCGAAATTTGGATTTTGAATTATCACCATTACTTTGAATATCATATATTCAAATATCAAATATTCTAGCAAAAATTAATATAGTGATTTGCCTATAGATATGTATAGTTGATATACAAAGATAATTGAGTACATCGACCTTTAAACATCAGAAATTTAACGATTCGCATTACTGACTGGATCCCGGCATCTCGAGCGAATTTCGCAATTTACACGTCAAATAAACGCCAAAGAAAAATCTAATTTTCCAGTGTCGCTCTGAAAATCAATCTCGCGACCAAACGAATAGTTTCACTCCCTCTACGTTTAGGAATTCGTTTTGCGTTCTTATAGATTGTTAAAATACCAGATTTATAATATAAAATAGGATTTAAATTTAGAATTTAAAAGGCAATTTTTGAATGAAATTACAAAGTACATTTTATACAGTATATCTGAAAAGTAATAAGATATATAAACTCAAAGATATAATATAATTAAAAGATATAATATAATTAAATAATATAATATTCATTAAAATCATTCATTTATTCAAAATACAATGATTTATGAAAATATATGAATACTTTTTTATTTTTGAAATGAAATTTTGTAATTATAAAATTGGTTGGTTATTATGAAGCATTTTTTTTTCGAAATATTTTAAAAAAATAAAATAGATTTTCAAATTTTCAATGCATTTTTTAAAAATATAATAGAAACAAATTTTAAATTATAAAATATTTAGAATTTATAAAAAAAAATTTTTAAATTTCCTAAGCAAAATATTTTCAATTTAAAAAAATGCTGAAACTTTAGCAATTGAATTTATCTTCTAAAAAAAATTTTCTATCAACAAAAAAAATTATTTTATATTATATATAATATTATATTTTATACAAAGTTACATGAATTTCTTCTTAAAATTAAGTAATAAAAGTATTCAAATATTTTTATGAGCTATTGTATATTATGATATAATAAATAAATTTATTTAATTTTACATTAATTCATGGAACATCAATTATATGTACAATGCATATGAATTGTATTATCAAAAAACAATAGTTCTATAATCAATTTGAAATGTTAAAAAATAAATTTTAAAACTTATATTCTTTATTTTTTTTTAATTTACAAAAAATCCAGATAAGCCTACTAATTTTAAAAAATAACGATTGCAAATTATAACTTTAATTCCTAATAACTAAAATTCGCTTCAAAAATTTAATTTTTGCTAGAAAAATGGCATTAAAACTTTTCTTGTTAGAACTTTTATGATATTACTCTTCATTATGAAGAATCGATATATATATAGTTATAGATATATATAGTTTCGGAAATTTCAAAATTATATATACGTATTTGAAAGCATAAAAAGATCAAATAAATTTATTTATAAATATCAATTCTATATACTTTTCATTAAATATATTTCAAATGAAATTTAATTTAAAACAAATACTTATTTCTTGAAAAACTTTAATTTTTTTCGCAAATTAATTTATTTGAACTTAATAGCAAATAACTATGTTTCAGTTAATGTATGTTATGTATTTCTATATGTTTAAATAATTAATAAATAAATTATATTATATTAATTATAATAATAATATTCTATATAATTTATAAATAATAAATTATATAGAAGCGAATTTATGAACAAGGAGCTATAATAGCACTTTTACTTGTGTTGCATATATATGTTTTCTTCTTATAAAAAATTGTTATGAAATAATGCATATAATTTACAAAATGTCTCAAACAATTAAAGCCACGGTTTCAAAAATAATGCAAATCTATTAATTAACATTTTGAGAAAAACAATTTTTTATTTATTTTCTTTAATAATAATTGATCTTTTTAATTTTTTTTGTAAGTATTATATATAAATACATATTCATTAATATAATATTTTTGATATTATAAGATAACTAATAACTAATTTTTTTTATAAAAGATTTATAAAATTACAAATTTATGTTGATTTGAAAATTATTGAATAATTTATCATAATATTTTTAAAAAATTTGAAAAAAAAATGTTCATTATTTCAATTTTTACTTTTTGAGTTATTATTTATATATACTTTTTAATAATATTTTTAATAATACTTTTTAAGTTACTTTTTTTTTAAATTTTTAAAATAACTTAATTTAATAATTAATTTGTTCACTGATAACAAATATTTCTTCTTTATGATAAACTTTTACTTTTAAATTTTTAAATTTAAAACTTTTAAATTTTAATAATATCTAATATTAAGATTAATCTTTGATTTTTTTCTTTGCTTTTAAAATTTTTTTTTTATAAATTCTAAACATTTTATAATTTAAAACTTTTCTCTATTTTTAAAAAGCATTGAAAATTTGAAAATCTATTTTACATTGAAATAATTGCATAATTATTAATAATCAAAAGTTTAAAAAATGTGTTTGTAATTATAATATTTAAAAATATTTGTGATGTTTCTATAAGTATTTGTAATTATAAGTACTTTTATTATTAAAAAACCTGTGAAGGATAAGATTTTTATATTGCTTTTAATATAATATATACATCATTAAACATCACAAAATTTAGATCAGAATACATCAATTATTTAGGGAATGAGATTTTGAAAATTTTTGATATATTTTCTCGATTTCGTTTGTTTCATTGGCTTGTGAAAAACGAATAAGAAATATAAATAATGATTTATATGAAATAAAATATATTCGTATTTTGCTTCACGATACATAAATTCTTAAGTTTCTTAAAATCAAAACTCAAAAATTAAAATTCTAATTCTTTATTATAATTAATAATTTTAATTGATAACGCGATAATTAATTGAAATAATAAATAGATTTAATTGTAAATATGTTTATAACAATAATAATAATTCACAAAATGAATTTATACTTTTATTTTTAAAATTGAAAATAGCTTTAATTGATAGATATTATTTTCAGAAAAATTCGAAGAAAAAATTAATTCTGTAATTTTCCAGACATATTATATATATCTTTCGATATGATTTATCGACTGTACTGACGTCGAGAAATTTCCGGTATTTATGGCGATTATACAAACCTATACTGCAGAGGACAGAGAAGAACTAATTAATTGTTCGCGGCCGAATTGTTCCAAAACTCGAAGGAAGGTTTCTCCTATTAGTTACGTTGAAATCCCATATCGGCTAGACTCGCAAATAGCGAACAACAATGAGCAATCCTGCAATTAACTGTCTCATGGTAAAGAAAACTTTAATCGTTGTTTTCTCCCTTTCTCGAGAGATCTGCAAGAAAATCAAAAACAATGGCTGTTAATTTACGTGTAATTATGGAACACTCATGTAAGTATATTATACACTCGAATCCATATACTTATTATCCTCAACTTATTTGATATTAATTTAATTTAAACATGAGTTTATTTTAATTTATTAAAATTATAATTAATAAAACAGATATTAATCGAAATAAAAAAAAAATTTCTTTTTGTTTTTTTATTTTTTTTAAATTCTACACCAAATTATGTATAATAATGCTCAATTAATAGTCGCAAGATCAAAATTATAAATAATTAATATGTTTTAGTTTTTCTCTTGAACAAAAGAATATATTAGTATTCTAACAAATGTTTGCAGTCTTTTTTTCGATTTCACTTTCTTTATTGATTGTAAAAAATATGAAAAAAAAAAAAATATTTTTTTAAATAAGATAAAATAAAATATTTGCAATTATTTAATAATAATTATATATTATTCTGAATAATATATTCAATAATATTCACTATTTATTATTTGCATATAGAATTTTTTTAATGTTGAAAAAAATTTCTTATAATAAATGTTCTTATAATAAAAACATTTTCATCTTATAAGTTTTATTCAAACTTTTATTTTTAAGAATCAATTTTTTTATTTTATTTTATTTTTATGTGTATAATGAAACTTATCATAAGAATTTTTTTAAAAATGTTTTATTATTCATTATATAAATAGAATTTACTAAAAAGTTCCATAACTGTTTTAAACTTTTTTCTAAATAATTGTTTAATATCTTTTTCATAAAATTTAGCTTTTTTTTTTCATTTAATTAAAATCAATATATCTTTGAAAAAATAAAAGCATTTGTAACATTATGATAAATATATTTTTTTCTTAAACACTTTTTTTTAATTTATGTAATGAATTATTTATCATTTTAATATATATTTTATATTTTGATATGACAATATTTTATATTATTTTTTTAGTAATGATGAGTATTATTATTTAATTTTTAAAGGATCAGAAATTAATTTAACTTCAGTTAATATTGTTTTAATTACATTTCCCGTTTCTGCTAAGATTTAATCTTTAGAGTATTAAAATTCTAAAAAATTTCCGAAATTTGACTTTTTAATTATGATATGTTCAAACTTTCGTAAATATTATATTTTTAAAAATTTGAAAATTTTTCATTTCATTTTTTTGCCAAGCAATTTATCTCATTTATATAGAATGATAGATTTATGATAGATTCAAAATGATTCATGATATTAATATATTCATGAATCATCTTTGAAAAATCAGAGATAAAAATTAAAGATAAAAAAAAGTTGATATATAAAAATATCGATTGAAGCTTATTTATTAAATTATAATTTAAATTTGGATTAGATAAAAAAAGATATAGAATGAAACAATTGTGTGATAGAAATAGAATTGCTTCACTCATTAAAGTTCAGTAGCTTATAACTAAATAAATAGTTCTAATATTTTGTATATCAATTTTGTGTTCTTTTTTTTTTTTTTTTTTTTTTTTGATCTTTCAAAAGTGATTCATAAATATATTAATACTCTGTACATACAATAATAGAATATTTTTGCAATTATGCAAAATGTGATTATAGAAAAATCTACAGAATGCATATAATTTATAAAAAGACACAAAATATTCAAAATATAATATGTATTGTAATATTTAAAGAAAACAATTCATAACATTATTTAAACTCATTTTTTTTCATATTGATAAAAATTTGATTTTGCATAAGCATTTGCAGTTTAAATATTTTGTTTTAATCTATTGGCTTATAGATTAAATCTATTAGCTTATATTATGTCATTTATCGATTTTTAAAAAATTAAGATAAATTAATATTAAAATTATTGAAACATAACATTTCCTTAGAATACAAAAATTAATTATTGGCAATATTGTTATCATATTATAATGTTCATTTGTTCTATTTTGAAACGTATTATTAAATAATTTATAGACAAGAATGTATGTAGATTTTCTATTCCCTTTTGTCAGGTATTCTTAATTATCCTTTTTGTTTGTCGTCAACTTCGTTGATCGTGTCAAAAGGAATTTAATCTCTTAACAATGGTATGTCGTTCTACAGATTTAAGAATCAAAAATATAAAAAAAGAAAAAATTCTTGTATTGTGAAATATTATAATAATAACAAAATGTATTGATTATATTTTTATATTTATATTATAATCTAATATAATTTAAAAAATATCTAATATTTTTATAACTATAAAAATATGATTATAGATAATGTTAAAATCAAATTATATTATTGATCACTATATATTATATATTATTATTGATGTATATATATATATATATATAATATATTATCATTGATTTTATTACTAATATTTCACGATATAAGAAATATTTAGATTCTCTTCTAACAATTTTTAAGTTTCTGTTCATTGACTAATACATTTTTCATTTTGAAATTAAAATTTTTTTTATATCATTGTTTATAATTTAATTTTTATAAATCTAATATTGTCATAATATCTTTAAATTATTTAAAATTAATTTTAAAAACAAATAAATTTAATTCTTTATATATATTTATATAAATATATATTTTTATATAAATATTTCAGTGATTTGTCTTAAAAATTGCTTATCCGAACAGATTTATCTTCCAATTAGTTCAAATAATCAAACTTTTCACTGTACATAGTAAATAGCTTCATATGGTCGTTTTATTCAAGCGACAGTAAGCAAAGAAATCGATCGAATTTACGAGCCAAAAAATAGCAGTCTGCTCGCTTCGAATAAAGAATCATTCGCTTCGTTTTTCTCATGGTAAATAAACACAATGTAATAGACAATGGAGGTAAAAACATGATTTCTTAGTACAAAATTATTTAATGATTTAATTTGTGTCATTGATAATTGATGCATTTAAAAATTAATTTTGTTATTTGCAAATATTATGTGAAAAAACAAACAATAAAAAAACAGTAAAAATATTGAAATGAAATAAAAATATTATTTCATTTCTGTGAAATAGAAAACTTCAAATAATAAAAACTCAGTTCATTTTTTCATTAAAATTGAGATATGTGCTCTTTTATATATATCCAGATCAATTTGAATATATTATAGAATATATATAACATAATTTAAAAAAAGAAACAAATAAAGCAAACTATATTTCTTAAATTATATCATAATTTTTTGTACACAGTTGAACAAGATTTAAAATCATTGTGCTGTAATATTAAAAAATATGAGAGATTTTATCATTTGATCATAGATTAAATGTCTGAAGTATTATTTGCTATTTATATTTGGAATTCATTAAAACTCAAACATTTATTTTTTTATTTAATTAAAGTGCAATAAATGTGAAAAATGACTGTGTTCTATTTTTCATTTCTTATTTGTTAAATTTTGAAAATAGATTGAGTTTTATCGCTTATTGTAATAATGACATAAATTACAATTTAAAAAAAAAATGATTTTGAATAGCTTTGAATTTGCGTATTCGAATTGCTATGAAAATACATGATGCAAGAATATTATGTCAAAATACTAAATAAAAAGTTGAAAATTTACAGAACTTAACTATTAAAAAGTACAAGTATCAACGATTATTCATTTTATTAATAAATTGATTGTATATTTTATTATTATTTCAGCAAATATGTAATAAATAATGACAATATTAATAAAAAATACAAGTTTTAAATTTTTGGTAAATCATACATATTATGTTATATAAAATAATATAATTACAATATATTTTTTATTTAATATTTTTTATTTTATTGTAATACTATTAAAATTAAAAGTTATTTATTTAAAATGTTATTATTTGAAATACTCATTATCATGACAATTTTTATATAAAACTTTATATAAAAGATAATTTATATAATTATATAATTTAAAAATATAAAGTAAAATATAAGTAAAAATATAAAGTAAAAAAATATAATTTAAAAATATAATTTAAAAATATAAGATAATTTATATAATTATATAATTTAAAAATATAAAAAATATAATTTCTTTTTATAATTATTATTTCCAAAAGAAGTTTATTTATAATATAGCTGTATCATTCTGAGAAAATTATTAATTTTTTGCCATCTCTAATTCCAGATAATCCAGCATGACCTAATTCTATGTAATTGATTACGATAAAATTTTTCATCATAAGTTTAAACATTTTATTTCATTTTAAAAAGTTTCGTTTTATATTTGAATATATTTGAAATATATTTGAAATATTTTCTATAATTACTATATTTGAAAAAGTTTAAACTATTTTTATATTTTTACCAGTTAAAGAAATAAAAATATTTATTTCTAATTATCTATCAAATATAAAAAATGTATTTTCTTTAATTCTATTTATTATTTCTAAATTCGAATTTTGCTTCTTTTAAAAAAATTTATTCTTTTAAAAAATTTTATTCTTTTAAAAAAAAAACTTTCACTATTCTCTTTAAAATGTTATTTACTCCTTCATACCTGTTCCAGGATATCGACATAAAACTTTTTATGATTCGCATAAAGGAAACATCGATTCGATTCATCGTTTCTGAATGGTATGAATTTAACATCGAACGGATAAAAATAAAAAGTCGAGCTTTATACGAAGAGATAAAGATTTAAAAATATATCGTTGACAGAAACAAGAAAATAGGAAAGAATAGGGAGAAAGAAAAGAAAAAAAAAAGAGGAAAACAGATTGTTGTCGTCAGTCGGTCAGAACTAACTCGTAAGAAGCCATCCCCCAGGAGCTTTCCGGTGTCAGACGCTTCCTGTGTTCCTATCTGACTCTATATACCTATCGATCCTCGGTCTGCACCCTCCTCTTTGTGCCATCCAACTGTCATCCCTCTCTATTCACCGCCCTTTCGACCTCCTCTTTCCTCCAGAGCTTGGAGATCTACAGGGTGTATAATATAATATTCATCGAACATTTTTAGAAAATCGATTCTAGAAATCAAAAAAAATGTGAAAAATTAAGTTATATACAAAAATATTGATTTCAAATCCAATATTCGATAAAATAATATTTATTTAAAAAATAAAAATAATAATTTTATAAAAAATAAAAGTACAAATATTATTTGCCAAATTATATTACATTGGTCAATTTAAAACAATTATTTGATTTTGTATATATTATATGAAATATGTATTTTTCAATCATGAATTTGAAATAGTAATTGCATTATACATATGAATATTTCAATATAATTCTTATGAGATTGTATTTAATTCTTTCTTTTTATACATGAATGAAATTTTCTTTAAATTTCTAAATAGTTAAATGAATTTTAACATTTATAATTATTTTTATATAGAGAATGATTAGGTAATTCAAAATTAACAACAATAGATTATCCAAAAGTCATTTCTGTAGAATGATATTGTCTAATTGATTTTTTATTTGAAATGTATTATTATTATAAATATATTATTTGAAATATATTATCGAAATACTTATATATTTAACAAACATAAAACAAAGATTATGAATTAATAATTTTTTTTAATATATTTTGCTAATTATATTTTTTATGTAATAATAATAAAAAATAATATTTGAAATGATCAATATAAATTTGAAAACATAAAATGTTATTTCTATATTATATTAGAAATAATTATTTCTTATACATTTAAAAAATTATTATTTCAATTAATATTTTCAATATATTTTTATTTTAATTATTATTTACAATATATTTTTTTTTAAATATATCTAACATTGATTGAAGTTTGTTTATGAATTATAAACAGTTTAAATTTGCATTAAATGAAATGAAATGAAGAGAAAATATATTTTTGAAATAAATAAATAAAAATGAATATGAATGACACAAAATTTTGAGAATAAACTTTTTTTTTAAAATAATATTAAAATAATAATATTTCAAATAAATATTTTATACTAACTTATAAAAATACTGTTTTGAAATGGGTATTTTATTGAAATATAAAAAAATAGTATTTCAATAGATTTTTAATTTCAATTTCATTTTATAGTATGATATAACATGTTAAAGTTACTTTTATTGTATATATTAAAACTTATAAAAAACTTAATTTTTCGTCAAATTTATATTAATATTTATAATAATATTTATTCATAATTTAATTATTAAACAAAATAATATTTTCAAAATAATAGTTTAATTTAAATAAAATGATATTTTTAAACAGTATTTGTTTATAAAAAATATTTCAATTTTCAATATTTTCTCTCAAACCATTTCAAATTTTTTCAAATTTTTCTGATAAATGTTGAAACTTATCTATTAAATTATGAACAATTTAAATTTAGATGAAGTGAGACGAAGATAGAGCGAGACGATTCTATCTCTATCTTGCTTCGTCTAACGCGAGCTTGAATTACAACTTGATAAGTAATTCTTAATCGATATTTTTGTACACAACAATTTTTGCATCTTGTTTTGATCTCTACATCGATTCTCGAACGATAATCTATTCTGAATATATTAACACCCTGTATATCGTATTCGTACCCCTTTACACACAAGGTGTCCTCGGTCGTAGTTCGCGCCATAACGCTGAGGGTAATTTACCTTGCATATTTATACGCACGTCTCATCGAGAAAAGTGCCTCCGTTAAATGCTCCTCTTCTTCTCTCTTTTCGTTTCTCTTCTTTCCTCCTCTATTCTTTTCCCAGACCGTTTTCTCTCTCTTTTAGCTCGGGGTTAACCGCGTTTAATAGATTCTCGCTACCTTCGATATTTCTAGCGTGCATTTCAAGAATGATGAATAGGAAATTCTTTTTGACTTCTAATAGCAAACAAAGTTGCCTTCTATAGTATTAAAAGAGAGATATTAAAATTATTGAATTTGAATTGGAAAATTCAGTTTTGAGTTTTATTTTAGTATTTTTGTTAATTTTATAATGTTCTCAGTGAATAACGTTTCTTATTATAAAAAAATAATTTTGGATGAAAAAATTTGGATTAGATTTTAAATACATTAGAAATTATTATTCTTAATTTTCTCATTTTGAAATGCCGATAAATTTATAAATATATTTATATATTTATATATAATACATTTATATATAAATTTGTTAAATTTATAATATAAATATAATAATTAATATTAAAACTATAATTTATATTTCTATATTTCTATATTTTTTTATATTTATATAGTATATTAAAATATACATATATTATTAAATATATTTACATATAGTGTAGTATACTTATATGTATATTTATATTCCTATTGAATCAAATAATTAATTCTTAAGTAAAAAATTAACTTTTAATAAAACGAAAGATTTTTTTTAATAAAATATAGATGGTAATTAACATAATGAGGCTAATATAAAAAATGTATATTTTTATAAATATATACTATACTTTTCATTTAAATTGCTATAAGAATAGAAAAAAATCATTAAAAAAAATGATATTTGAAACTGATTTGTATATTTGATAACTGATCAACAATAGAAAAGTAAAAATATTATAATTGATGTAAATAATATAAATATAATAATAATATGTATATGTGTATAGTACAGATAATTAGAGATTCAAAAAATGTATTTAAATACATGCTTAAAAGAAAATGAAAAAATTTTAAAAATTTCAAATTTCTTTCTAAAGCATTATTAAAAAAATTAATTAAATTATGTAAAAATTAATTTTACAGAAACTTCTATCTTTTGTAAAATCTTAAAGATTAAAAAAAAAAGATTAAATTTTTAAAAATAATTATTCAATTTTAATTTTTTCATTCCAATTTTCGAATATCTTCGAATAAAACTTTTCTCTTTCGTTAACTCATTTTTCAATTGGCTCATTTTTCTTGTAGCCTTTGCAATATAATTTTTCAATCGGAAACATTTCGTCTTCCTCAAAGAGAATTCAACGTGAAATAGGATTGCCTCAAGCGTTTCTATTCTCGACATTTTTAGATTCCTTTTTTTATTTTTACAGTTATAATCAAAAGAAATTGATCAGTTTCTTAAAATTAATCTTCTTGTACAAGCATTTTACAAGATTTAATTTCTTAACAATGAAATTTTTTTCAATTAAATATTCAATAAAATGGTTCACATAATTTTTTGTTAAAATTAATTAACTAAAAATAGATGTAATTTACACTTCCACGTATAAATTTAAATTTGTATCTTATTAATGTTATCGTATATTATAATATTATTAATAATTAATATTAATTTTGGAATTTTTTAATATCAATTATAAATTTTCATGTATGTGTTTAACATGTTTTATGTAACGATTCTTTCTTTCATCTAATTGCAAAATGCACAAACAAAAATTATTTTTAATTAATTCAAATATATTTTTGTATCTTGATATAACAATATACGATTTATTCTGCATATATTTTCCAATAATATATTATTGTCATTGCTTGGTGTTTAATGGTATTTAATAATTAAAATGCCTAATGGATTTATATTAAGATTATTAAAACATAATATTTTCAAGTCGGGTCGAGGTCGAAATTGTTCGGGTTAGATCGGATCGAATCGGGCTTCTCCGAAGTATCTCACGACGCATAAATGAGATTTCGAGAGATCCGAATCATATATCAAGCCGAATTTTGTTGAATTCAATCATAAATTTGAAGTGTTTAGAAATTAAGTGAAAGTTAAATAAAGAGATCTTGAAAATTCCGATATTCATGTATCTTAAGTTTTGATATTTTCGAGAATCCGATTCGATCCAAATTGAACCGAACAATTCTGATTCGAGTACTGAGTATTCGCCTATTCGAAACTTTTTCATATTGACAATTTATTTACTAATTCTGTAGCAATTTCACTTAAGTATTACGATTTAGATTTCAATTATTAACATACATAGTTAATTTTTGATATATCGTATATAAATTGTTTGAAATTACTTCAATCAGGAACTTACAGTTAACCTCTCTTATTTTTAAAATCTATTATGAATATATAAATATATAGAATATAATTAGAATATAAGAATTGTAAATTTAATTCTATTTTTATTATTGTGATAAGTGTCTGTTTACATTATTGCGAATAGAGATAATGTATAATTTAGATTGATGAAATTCGGTAAGTAATATATTATTATAATTTGGATAATAAAGATTCTGCTATAATATTATATATTTTTACTAAAATTATTTTCTTCAAATAGATATTACTTGTAAAATGACTTAATACGATGAAATCCTAATCATTTAGAAAGATTTAGAATACTTATCTATATAATTACCTTATATAATTATTTTAATATGACTATTATATATTAAAACCGTAAAATTTATTCAGTGATGATTAGAATGCAAGGAGACAAGCAACGGTTGAATATATAAGCAGACAAGGGTTAGAATGACGGATTTCGTTAAATAATTAATTCGTTAAATGATTAATCACCATCCGACCAGCCAAACCGTCTGACTTAACCTGTCTAATTCCATTATGAATTATTCATCGCGTCGATATAACTTTCGAGTTAACTTCGATCGTAACGGAAAACGCTCCATGTGCCCTATAAAATAACGTTTCCACGCTTTTCTGGGAAATTTACATGTTAAAATTGGAATCTGTTACATTTACTCGATTAAATTTACTCGAAGGTTAGCAAAAATCAATTTACAATTTACAATCTGGTATCATGTAATCATGTTTGGGATGATTTCTTTTCCAGAGATGATCGATTTTTCTCGATAAACTCATTTTCTATTGAGAAAAAAAAAGGTGATACGTTCTGTACGATTTCTCACGAGTCCAATTTATTTTTCCTATTTAGCGCCATCCGATGGAAATTTGTTCTGAGGAAAACGCAATTACAGATTGTAAATAGATCCTTGACATTGTGAAATATTTTGACATGGAAGGTTCTTTGAAAACATTTTAATTTGAAGAAAATCAGAAATAATATTTAATAATTATTTTATACATAATAAAATGTATAATAGGTAATTAATTTTTTTGTAATATTTCATTGCCAATTTATTAAATATTCAAGATTAAATTGTACTTTTTATTTGTGATAAAAATAAGAAAAAAAAAATAATTATTTAGAATAAAATAAAAAATAAATTTATTTGAAATAATAATATTTACAAATTCTAAAATCTTATTTGAGAAACAAATTATTTTTCAAATGATTAAATACTTTATTTCAAATAATTTTTTTAAATTTTTTTCTAATATTTTTGCATATTTAATTTTTTATGACAATTTAACTTTACTAATATATCTTTAAAGAAAGATATATGAAATGTACATGGTAAATAATATTTAATATTAAGAGAGATTGGAAACTGCGATTAATTAAAATTTGTAAATTATTTCAGAAATTATTAATAAATAATAAAAAAAAATTTATATGTAATATAATTTGTATGTTAAAATAATATAAAGAATTATAAAAATATATATTGTTTTTTAGATATTATATTAATTTTAAAAAGGAATTATTGTAATCTACTAAACTAAACTAACTAAAAAAATTGTTCATAAATTTGAAAATATTAATATAATTTTTATAATTATTAGGATGTTTATTATAATTTTATTATAATATCTTTTATTATAATAATAATTTTTTTATGTTTATTTAATACATCTTTTTATCATTTAGTACTATAAGTTATGAATCATTCTTTTTTATTATTCTATATATGTACACATTCTCAAGAAAGATTGAATAGATTTTTAAATGAATATATGATAATTCGAAAAATTGGAAATCAATCGAAAATTTTGTTTACTTCTTACTTTAGACACAAACCACTAGTGACCACCCTGATACCGACGAGAATACATTGAGCCATGGCCTACCATATACGCTAAACCGAGAGAATCAAAGCTTTAACTCTCTCGTTATTAGTGATGGCTTCGATCATTTTATTTTTGCTCATTCTGTAAGTATTAACATTATGCGCCAAATAAATAAGAAACAACTAATTGTAAGTTAATTTTATGTATCTCTAGCGAGATATTTCTAAATTATTCAAATCTACATTATCAAATGCAAAAAAAATTTGTTTCGTAACTTTTATGTATTACTTATTATAAAGTCAAATAATAACAATGAATCGGCAAATGAGCGAAAATATTTAAAATGATTCGGTAAATTAAATTATATAAGAACTAAATGTATGAACACATATATAATAAAGTATTAAATACATAATATTCAAATTTAAAGTATTTCAAAATATAATTTATAAAAAAACAATAAAAAAGTTTTAAACATTAAATTCTTATATATAATTGTTAACGAATAAATTATATTCGACATTAATTTATTTGCATCATTAATTTATTTACATCATTAATTTATTTGAATATTCTTGATCGTTAATCAACATTTCATTATTTACAAATCTGTTTACAAATTTGTTTACGTAGAATTAACAATTTGATTAATAATCATTTTATAATAATCACTTTACTTATAATAGAATAAATCAATTTGTATATAATATGTATTAAATTTTATGTACCATTTTATATAACATTTTTAAAAATTCTATTTCTGTAACATATGAATGAATTTTTATATAATTTTCTTTTAATATATTTGTTAATAATATATTAACTCTAAAAATATATCAATTCAAAAATTAATTATCATAATATATAATAAAAATTAAAAAATAAATTTAAATCGTTTTCATTAACAATGTCATTATATTATTTTAATAACAAAAGTTATTAAAATATTCACATAAATAAATATAAATATTCACATAATCAATTTTTAAATTCATCATTTGCAAAAATAAGTTCTATCTTTCATCCAATCAAAATATTCAAAGCGATTTGTTCATTCCATGACATGTTCGAAGGGACTCGAATCTTTTGCTACGCACCACCGATTCACCCACTATCGAGGAAAGGGTGCCTGCAGGGGTGGTGACGGGTTTGGAGGTGCGCGCGCAGCTTACCCCCTCTGTCGGCCCCCGTGTAACACGTAATCGAACTGGGAGCGCCGCGGTTCGTTGTCAGCTCCGTCATCCGCGAACGAAGGGCCGAATCGTTGATGAAACGACTAAACGAAATATCTTTAATAAATCGGCAAGTCTCTCAAAACGAACGTATAACCGTGTCCAAGTGAAATATCGTTCGAATTCGTCCAATTGTAGTTCCCATCGAACCTTCATCGCTCGTTGAATCAAAAAAGGAATCTCGCTTTGGTTGCTGCCGGATATAGTGACATATCGGTGGTGGTGCATGAGTGCGCGTTGGGTGGAGGTACTTGCGGAGTGAAGGGAGTCTCGTACTTTTCTCTCATGGTGGTTGAACGTCAATTATACTCAAGAAAGAACGTCTTGCATTATAAAGGACAATCTCGAAACGAAAGTGGTCGAAATATCCGTATCATTTGGATTTTAACGTGATTAACAAACGCATCCAATCTTTCTGAACGAACAAACAACAAAGAGTTGATTGATAAACGTTTTGCGAAATCGAGAGAGCGGATCGTGGAACAGTGCACTCGTGAGGAGTCGACCTAAGTGTAATTCGTAGTGGTTCGATGGAGTTGCAATGGCGCCGAGCGCGACTCCGTCGAGGAGTGACTTGGTTTCGAGTAGAGTAGCCGGTGGTGGTCGAGCGACAGCGAGCTATTCACGTGAGCCTACCCCATGTTACTAGAACCGCCACCTCGTGATCGAACTGCCGATACTATTCCTCCGTACGAATTCTCTTTCTTGTTTCTTGGTGAATCGGCCGCCCATCATGAAAAGGATCCGCAAGAGGCAGCCGCAGAAGATCAGGGGCCGGTCGCGCGAGTGACAGTGCGTGCATGTGCGACAATCGTGTGGTGGTGGCAAATTTTCAGGTGATTTCTCGATTTCTCGATATATATCGAGATCGATCGTGCCCCTTATTCTCGTCGAAGGGACAATTATTCCCTTCGACGATCCGTTCACGACAGCGATCACGACAGCGATCACGCCACCGATCGCGCCATGCCGTGGATAACGCGATACAACGCGATACGACGCTTCGTCACAGATTGATCGTGACGAAAATTAAGGACAAAAGAGAGAGAGAGAGAGAAAAGAGAGAAAAGAGTGGACAAAAAGAAGAAGCGGAAGGGAAAGCTGGTGGAAAAAGAAAAAGGAAGTGGTGGAGAAGGAGAAAGAGCAGGAAATAAAAAAGGAAAGGAAAGGAGCAAGAGACCGATACGCTGGCTGGGTGGGTGGGTGGGTGGCGGAAGAGGAAGTTTGGAGGAAGTTTCTTGTCGGCAAACCTGTTTTTCTAGGATAATCTAGCCAACCTGGCGGACCAGGAGGAAAGTGGCTCGACGATGCAGGGCAAGGAGAGCCCCGTCGGGTCCAACACCCAGGAGACCCATCAATATGTTGGTCCTTATCGACTGGAAAAGACCTTGGGAAAAGGGCAGACCGGTAAGTGCAACAGATCTTTCACTCTCTTGTACGCCTCCTATGTATCTATAAACGACTATACAGCGTTAACGATAAATCGTTTGGAAGATTCGCCACGACACAAGGTCTGAACGGTGTTGCAGCGTTATTCGTTCGGAATGAACAAAAGACAATAAAGGACGAATAAAAAAAGTACCAACACGTTGTGATATTCTTGTCGTTTTTTCATACCGCTTCGTGTCTTTAGATGAGTTTAAATATTCAGTAAACTTTTTTATCGAATTGTAATATCTCGATAGTCTCGAAATTCTCGAAATTCTCGAAATTCGAAACTTTCGATATAAAATGATTATTTTTTTTAAATGTTATTTATTTTCTTAAAAACTAAAATTTAAGAAATTTTAATTTCTAAAATTTTTTGAATTAAATAGTAACAATAATCGTTTTAGCTTGCAAAAAAATTATATATAATATAAACTATTATAAAATAATGAATAAATAAAATAATGACAATCACAAAATAAATAAATAAATAAATAAATAGTAAAATAAAACTAAAATCTAAATTTAATTGAATTTATATTCTTACTTTAATCGTTTTATTCTTATTTTTAACCAAAAATATTTATTATCAATTAATATATCAATTAATTAATATTAATAAAAAATTTTACTCATTACTTTAACAATCTAAATAGAATTCCGATATATTACAAATTTTGATAAATCATTATAATAATATAATTAAAAAAAAACAAAATAAAATATAAAATATAACATAAATAAAAAATAACATAAATATATATGTGTAAATAATAATCATAAAATATAAATAAATATAATAATTATTATATATATAATTATTAAAATAAATATAATAATTATAATATAAATTATAATTAATATTACGGATTATCAAGTATGTCAGATTATTAAAATTTAATTAAAATTTTTTTTCTATTATAAGAGAATATCTAACATCTTCGATTCGCCTTTTTTTTATGTATTTTTATTTTTTTTTTTTTTTAGAATATCACATATACATATAATAATTATTTATAAAAAAACTATATTGTTCTATTTATATTATATCCAATGTATCCAATTTAATAATTTATAAAAATTTATATTTTTTATATAAAATAGAATTAATTATTGAAATCAAAATTTTTAAAATATCAGTATTAGACTTCAATTTTAGTGATTATAGTTATATTTAGTTATTATAAAATATTATTTTATAATAATTTGAATTATTAAAAAAATTAAGAATAAAAAAATAATTCAATATATCACATTAAAGAGAAAATTAAAAATTTTAAATTAATTAATTACTCAGAAATAAAAATTTGCATATTTTGTGGCATGAAAAAGATATTTTTATTTTTTTAAGATAATAAATATTACATTTGACGAATTTCAGATAAGTTTCAAATTTTCTAATAAAAAAACGATTTTGATCTGATAATTGATTTGAAATGATCTAAATGGAGAATAAAGTAAAATCAAGTTAAGAAAAAATAGAATAAAATGGAAAAATCTTTGATTAAAATAGAAAATAGAAAAAGATTATTAATTTTCCCTTCTTGTGAATCAGTTTGATATGCAAATAACGATTAAACTAAAATAAGTATTAATATGTAATTATTGAACGATTGAAATAATTATAATGATTGAATTACAAGTCATAATACACAATTCATCAAGTAACATATTGTATGCAAGTCTTTAAATTCTAATTTTGAACAATTTAACAAAAAAATTCTAAATTAATTCTACACTTAATATTACAATATGTCTAAAAAATAAAAAAAATTATTCTTTTACACTTTCCTGGAAATTTTATCTATCAATCATTCATGAAATTTTATAGGTTATGTAAAAATATTTTTCATAATTTTTCATTATCTATAATAGTTAATACAGTATATTTAGTATGTTTTAACATGAAACTATAATAAAACAACGATACTTTTCCAACATATATGCTTGAATTGTAGTTATATTTAAATTTTAATAACCAAAACTTATTTGCTCGTTCATTATATTCATATAATTTACTTTCTTATGATTATTTATAATAATAAAAAAGGAAATAAAAGAAAAAAATGAAAAAGGAAATTATTATAATAATATATACAATTGTAATAAGAATGCTTAAAGCAATTACAATAATAAAACTTTCCAAAAATTTATTTTTTGTTTTAAAATCCATACAATGTACAATGACATCAAACAAAGATACATATTGAATAATAAAATAAAAGAACTTTATAAATATCATAATATGCATATTATATTACACCAATTTTTAACTAAAAATATTCTTATATTTATTCTTATATATTCATATATTCTTATATTGTATAACATTCTTTCCTTAAAAGATATTTCACTATATTTAAATAAAACAGATATCTTATATATCATCAATGTCTATTATAGTCAAAAAAATAAAGAAAATTATTTAAAGATTTACCAATAATCATTCAATTATTTTTTTGATTAATATTAAAACATTATTTTGATTAATATTAAAACATTAATTTTATAATTCTATATATATATAATATATTTTTCTAATTTAGCTGCAAAATTGCTGCAAGATTGCTCTTCAATTTTTACTGTATCGTTACGTTTTGTTCGATCGCCAATAAAATCTCTGATCTGCAAAACCTCGAGTATATCTATATTTCAACACGATTGTGTTCGATACCAGCATGAGGGCGCTGCATACGCCACGTAGAATTTCATTGCGCGATTGAAAGACGGCGTAAAACTGGAAAAAAAAAAAAGAAAGTCAAGAGCTATATGTCCCCTTTCCACAGTCTGCCACGACCGCTTTTATAGCGTCGTCCTTTAACGTGTTGTTCCATATATCCCCAAAGCGGTCAGAAACGCGAAGAAAATGCATCTTCCCCGAGGAGAAAGAATGCGCTTTTCATTCACCGCGTATACAGTTTTCTTTGCTGCAAGCTTGTGACTGTTCCCGTGAACTCGGCCACGGCAAACAAAGCTTGATGAAACAATTGTCGACTTGTACTACGCGATAAACGAGTTGACCGATTAACACGTTTGTTACTATAGATCTTTAGTCATCATTAATCAACCATAGATGTCGCTAGTGTTTTTTGTTTTCGTAATATAGAGATAGATTTAAATAGTTTATTTTAAATAATAATTTATTTTAAATAAGTTTATTTTAAGTAATTAGTCCTTTGAATATTGTGATTCATCATCATTTAAGATAATGCATAAATTTTTTTGTAGTTATTATTATATTCAAACATTATTATATTAAGCTTTCATTTTTATTTTATTTCTTATATTTTTATTATATTATACATTACAAAATATTATTTGATATATATACATTAAATGAAATTTTTATATTATAATTTTCATAATATATATTTTCACTGTGTAATGACTTTGACGATATACAATATATTATAATATATTATAATATATATTATAATATATTAGACAATAATTAAGATTGAGGAAAATTTAAATTAATTTGAAATCAAATATTATAAAACAGAAGTATTTTCACAAATATTTTCATAAGCAAATATTTTAAAATTACTATTTCATTTAATAATTGAATTTAATATAATTTTAAAATATTATTATAATTAATTTTGGCCATATAAATCATTTTAAAATCAATATTTTTATTATAGCAAATTTATTATTTACAAATATTAAAGAATTTTAATTTGAAATTGCTTGTGCATGCCTTTATTCTTCAATCTATAAAGCGCTTTTTAGTTTTTATTATTTATTTTTATTAATACTCCTAGAAGATCTTTTTTTTTTATTTTTTAATTTGCAATAAGCCATAAATCGTATTAAATCTTTATATTATAAAGTTGATATGAGATATATCGCATATATTTAATTTTATGCTTATGTTAAATATTATTTTAAAATGCTATTTCGTTAATATTTGAATTGCAAATTAATTTTATCGGAAATAGCATTCTAGAATAATATTTATTATTTATTAGATTTAAAAATAGAAAATAATGAAAAAAAATATAAAGATATAAATTTTAATATAAAAATTTTAATATAAAAATTAAAAATATTATATTGAGTTCATATACATATATGTAGATTATACATTTTGTATATTTTTTTATATAATATAATATAACATTCAGTAATACATAAATAGTATGACTTTAATATATATATCATATTATAAAAAGACAAGATTAGAAAATGTTTATTTAAAATATTATTTTTTTATATTTCAATAAAATTATTTATTTCAAAAATTTTTTTTCTAGTCTAAATAATACCAATTATTTATAATAATAATAAATAAAATATAATAATGAAATAATATATTTCAATTAATATTTATATAATATTTGCATTATTTAATATTTATTAAATTATTTATTATTTAATATTATGTAATATTTGTTTATATTGTTTTTTGCTATATTTATAGTCAAGATATGTGATTATTTGGTATCTCGAAATAACATTCAATATAAATATTGAATAATAAATATGATGATAATTATAGTAAGCATATAATAATTAAGAAATAATAATAATATAAATATTAATAAAATTATTAAGAAATAATAATAATATAAATATTTAATGTTGCAATATCAAATTGATATTTTTATCAAATCAAATAATAAATTACAACAGCAAATAAATAATTTATTTTATGAAATATATATTTGTAATAAATAAAATATTTAAATATAAATATATATTTACATTAATTTAATTTTCGTATGAATTATTTTATAAAATATTATTCAAGAAATAAACTATTTTTTGGAATAACTTTAATATAATTTTAAAATACTGTAATTTGAAAGTTTCTCAAAACGAGTTTATGGATTTAATATGTATTACAGGCTTAACAGATTAAAATTCCAGAAAATATTTATTTTATATTTATTAATATTTTTATTAATAAAAAATATGGATATTGACTAAGATACATTTGAAATATTGTTTTAAATAATTTGAAATAGTATTTCAAATAATATAATTTCATTAATATCCATAATTCTATGTTTAAGAATAAATTATTAGAGTCAGGTTTATATATATATGTATATATATATATAATTTAATAATTATTGTATATAATAATTTATAATAGATACAATATTATTATTATATTCTGTTTCTACTAATTCTGTTTGAAATTATTTTTATTCTTTTTTTGATTAAATAAATAATAAATTTGAAATAAATAAATAATCAAATAATTTATAATTATTATTATAATTATTATATTATTATTATTAACATAATTATTATATTATTATTAACATTATTATTAACATATTAAAATTAATATTATCTATATTTACAAATTACAATTACAATCAAAATTAGATTCTTTAATATAATTATTTATCAATTTCAAATAAATCTAATTGGTTATCGTGAAAAGACGATAAAAAGAATGTTTATTGAGAATTAATTGAAACAACATTGGAGGAAGATCTTTTATGTTTAGCTTTATTCTTTATGTTATTTTAATTGATAAAGTTTGTATAATTTAATTAAAACGATACATTTCTATCTAATTATTTCTAAAAATCTAGTTATTTCCTAGTTATTAAAAAACTGGCTAAGATATCATTCAATGCAGATTTTCATCAATGAAAACATTGTATAACTAAATAGTGGAAATAGTATATAAATTCGGAAGGAAATCTATGATTAGCTAATGCTTTCGTTATAATAATTACAATAATATGACAAAATCAGTGATGACTAAGATTGCAGAAATTGAAATTTTTATGAACACAAATAAAAAAATGGAATTTAAATAAAAATTTATTTTATTTTTTACTCTTTCTTTTTTTTTATTTTAATATATATTAAATTTTAAATATTTTATGCCATTTTATATATTATAATAGGGGTATTTTACACATTTTTATATATTTATAAATTAAATATTTCATAAATTGTAATTGTAAAAAATGTATCATTTTAATTTTACTGATAACTAATATATTATTCGAAATGGTTCTCAATTTTTTTTGGATTTAGATATTGTAGCTTTTAAAATAAACATTTTATTTAAAATTATTTTAAATATATTATTTTAAAATAAGAATATATTTTGATATATATTAATAATTTATTTATTATGTTATTAATTTATATATGTTAGTAATTTATTACTTATTTAAAAAGGAAAAAATATTACTATAAATATTTATAATATTAAGATATATATTTTAAATTTATTATAAAAAATTATTATAATTATAAATTTATTATAAAAATTTATTATAAAAAATTTTAATTGTTTGATCGACTAGTCCATTGCATAAGTTGCATTTTTTAAAATTATTTATGCAAATACTAATAACTATTAAATATTTTTTATGTGTAGTAAAATTTAAAAAAAAATTTTACGTCATATTTGTATTCTAACATATTGGTTCGTATAAGGAATGAAGAAAAGTTTATGATGGAGGGTTTACAAGGTGGGTTCATGAGAAGCGTAAGCGTGACCAAGCACAATTAATGATCCGTAAGCGCGACCGTTCGACACGATCGTTTTATGACAATATAAAGGAGAACATCATGTGCAACGATCAATTAACAAAAAAAAAATTAATTTTGGAAAAAAAATGTTTCTATTATATTAATTTTAATCAAATTTAAAAAATGAGAATACAGAATGTGATTTCATTAAAAAATGAGAACAAAATTTGATTTGAAAAAAGAATTTTGTCTAATTTTATTATTTTTATCTCATGAGATTTACAATGGACCTAATTGAAATATTTTTATTTCAGTGATATTTTACTGAAAAATTGATTGATTTTGATATTTTGACAATTGATATTTTCTGAATGTATATTATTTTCTAACATTAAGCATTTTTTTAAATAAAAAAGAAAAATAAAAAAGAATAAATAATTATTTTAAATAAAATGAAAAATAAATGTATTTAAAATAAAAATATTTGCGAATAAAATCATATTTGAAAAATAAATTATTTTCAAATGATTTATTTGTTAAATATTAAATTCTTTTAACAAATAATAAATAATAAACTAATTCAAATACAATGTAATTTTTAAATACAAATAATATTTAAGATAAAAATAAAAAATAAAATGCAAATATAATAATAATTATTTAAAGAATTTATTTCAATGACTTGTTATATAATATATGCATATAATGTAAAAAGATATATAAAAATATTTTATGATTTTTGGTAATATTGCAACTGATATAAACTTTCATTTTATTCTATAATATTTTATCTGCCTATATGTGTTTATTTATAAGTTAATTATAACTGAAATCGATTCATTTAGTCTTATTTTAAAAAGAAGAATTTCAAATATTATTAATAAAAGTTTAATTATTTATTAAGATTAATATATAAAATTAATATATTAATAATTAAATTAATTATTAATAAAAAAGAAAAATCAAAAATAATGAATTTTTAATCACAAATATAATAATAAAAGTTTAATTAAAAATTAAAAATATTAAAATTTTATCAATTTATTAATATTAAGTACATTTCTTTTCAACTTGATTCTTGGCCCTCTTTTTTTTTTCTTTTTTGCTCATTGTGCTCTTGCTCTTCTCGACAAAAAATGTAAACTCCAAACTCCAAACCACATCAGAAGAATCAATATTCCTATTGATTGATTGTAAAACTTTGATCTCGAATCTTTTTTATTCGTCATGAAATGAAATTGTCCATCGTCAAACATGAAACCAGCTCCTGCATATAAGTACGCGTACACGCGGCACTTTGTCGACAATCGATTAAGACATTTTGCAAGCGGAGGTTATATTGCTGCCTAACCTTTGATTCCGAAGTCACGCGCTCCAAGATGAAACAGTTTCAAAGAAAAAGACAGAGAAAGAGAGAGTTAGGGTATAACACGACAAATCGATGCGATCGAACGTTATGCGGCAAAACGAATTCGGTATTCATGTCGATCCTCACGATATCATTCATGTCTTTAAGGTCATCGCACATATAATAACACAACATATGAACTTCACCAGACGGACATGAACATGTGCAGAATGTTGATATACTCAAGAATCAATACTAAAGGTTAAAATAAATGTAAAAATTGATATAAAAAAAGCGGTTTAGATTTATTTATTAAGTTATAAGCAATTTAAGTTTGCATTAAATGAAGTGAAATGGAGATAGAATGAAGTGGCAATATAAAAGTGATATTTCTTCTGCTTTTATTTCTGTTTCAATTATAATTCAACGTGAACTTGAACTACTTAACTTAATAAATAAATCTCAATCAATATTTTTATACACTTTTATCTTTATTTTATCTTTCAAAATCGAAATTTTAATATATATTATATCATATAAATAGATTGTATAAATGATAATATTAGTGATTTATTTTTTATTGTTTTTTTACAAAACTTCTATCAAATATTTTTTATATTTTTCAAAAAATAAGATCAAACATGATATATTTTCAATTATATTTAAAAACAAGAATGAAAAAGACAAGACATATGTATTTTCATATGTCTTGTGAATGAATATAAAGCTTTTATACATAATGAAATGAAAAAATATATAATAATTTGTAATTTTTTTAACAAGAAGTGTATTTTATAATAAAAACTGAAAGAATCATGTTAAAAATCTAAAAAATTTAGTTATTGTTAATTTACAATTATTTACAATATATTTATAGGAATTAGGCATAATATATTAAAATTATTAAAATAAATAAAACAATTTACAAAATAAATAATTATTTCAAATAAAATATGAAATAAATTTATTTGAAATAAAAATATTTACAAATTTGTATATTTTAAAATTTTATTTAAGACATAAAAAGTCAAAAAAGAATATGAATATATATTTATTTATTGTTAGATTTAAAAAAAATAAGCATTTTTAGAAATTTCCTTGTAAAAAGACCATTTTATCATAAAAAAACATTCTCATATTTTCATAGAGAAATTAAATACTAAATAAAATAATAAATATTTAAAAATAATTTTTTTATTTTCATAATAATATTATTTAAAATAATATAAATAGAAACTATATATTTGAATAATTATATAAATAAAAATTTAATTCCGTAATATCCAATAACGCTTACTTAAATAAATAAAAATCCAACTGTGACAACATGGTTGATTGTCACAGTTACCAATCACAGTAGTGCATACGTATGTATAATCAGACAGACTACTTACGTATAAAATAACGGATATATGGATTACATATCATCCCATAGAAAATCAAAAATATTTAGTGAATTATTCACGATCGAAAATAGGTATAACAAATATGTAAATAATTTAATATCGTTTGCCAAATTTTTATCATCGATCGTAAAATATAATAAATTAATAAAATTCGTTCGTAAAATAAAATTTCTTCGAAGATTTTTATTTTACGCTCTATTATTCTCTTCCATGTTTCTCGATCAAGAAAATTCGTCGGATATCGATACATCCTTGTCCTCCTATAATATCCTCGATACATAGCAAATCTCCGAAGGTTGCGGTGTGACCTAATTTTCTCTTCACTTATCACAAATGATAAAATATTCATAAAAATGAAATAATGGATAAAATTTAACTTTATTTTAAATCTTTTCATATCGAATTATGTTCGTTTTTATCATTCGTTTTCAATTACAGAATTTCATTATTTACTTGAACACTTTTTATGAATATACATATATATATCGAGAATCACTCCACTAGGAATAATGACTTTGGAGCTAATGAAGCAAATAATTTTATACGCATAAAAATATAACATTTTCTTCAAATGGCTTTCGATTCATTTTTCATTTTTCATTAGTTTTCATATAGTCATCTATAGTTATTAATAAAGATGAAATTCTATATCTTTAATTACTATATATGATTATTTTTATACATCTATCTTATAAGGAAGTTTACTTAACCTAAAAATTTTTATTTTAATGAAATTTAATATATATACAGAATAATATACATAATGTACATACAGTAATTTTCTTGATGTTAAAAATATTTCTAAGTAAAAATTATATTAAAAACATAAAAAAATTCTGAAAATTTGGATTAATTTCATCTTTTCAAAGAGATATTTTATTCTATTATTCTAAAAAAAAAAAATAAATAAAATTATATAAACAAATGGATATTATAAATGAATTTCTATAATCATTTTTAGCAAAAAAATGTTTTAAAGTATGAAAAAATAATAAAAATAAATAAATAAGAAATCAAAAAAATTTATAAATAATTTAATTTTATAAATAAATATCATTTTACTATTAATAATATGTGAACAAATATTCGATCTAACTTTCGGATTAATTTATTCACTAAAAACAAATATATTTTCAAATTTCCCTCGGGATAGTGGTTATGAATAACCAACATGATCCAAAGGAATTGAACTCAATTTAAATACAGAATTACGTCTATGGGATAAATGTAGATTAGATTGTGTGTAGTAATCAAAGTAATCAGTGATCTATCGATGTAGTTGCAAAAAGATTAAGAGCATTGCATATATATACATATATATTAAAAAAATTTGTAATATTAAAATTTGTATATATATACAAAAAAATTTATTAAAAATTTTTGATTGAATATAATGAATCATATACAAGATAAGTAATTTATTTGTAAAATTTGGTTAAAATATAAAATGAAAAAATAAATAAATCAAATAATATCGAATTATTTTTTTTTTTAGTGATATATTATATTATGATTTATACAATTTTTCATAAAATTTATCAAATATCTAATATGGATAAATTTTGGGATCTGTAAAAATCTCGATAATTATTATAGAAAAATATTTCAAACAAAAATTATACGGTTTTAAAAAAAATAAAGTTAATTATTTATTTGACTTTTTGATGATTTTGAAAAGTTCTATGAAAATCAAATTCCAATTTATTTATTAAATAGAAAAATAAAAATTAAATAGAAATATATATTTAGTATTATTAATTTTATTTAAGATAATAAAAGATAACATATTATTAAATAACATATTATTATTTATTTTTGTTAATTTTTAAATCATTTTCAAAATTTACATATATATTTTATACAAATCGATTTCGCGAATTTTCAAATTTGATATATTGTCATTATGATATATAAAGAATCGAGCAATCTTTTTACTGATACATTAAATAACGTTAATGCATCATAATAATTTAATATTTCAAAATTATATTGTTAATAAAAAAAAGTTTTTGATATCTCATTTTATAAGCTAACATTTGATGTTCTTCACATTTATCATATATTTTGTAAAAGATTATATAATTCATATTTCATTTATTCAATTCTTTAATTCTTCTTTAATAAATAGCAACAATAAAATGGAATGATTTATTGTATATTTCTGTATGTATATTCATAAAATTTATCAAAATTTATCAAAAAGACGCAATTTAAATCAAAATCAATTGAGGATAACTGAATAATTTTCATGTAAATGCAAATTTCAATTTGTCTTTAATTGTATGCCGATTTACATTGTTGAGTACAGTTGCAATTTAATTAAAACTAGAATGCAAATATATAGGCACACAAAACGCATATGTACACAATACAAAATTTAACCCGGTTGCTTAGAATCTTGTGGATATAATTATGAAGGTATAATTATATAGGTATAACTTCACGATTATACATTTGTGAAGTAATAACTAAAGCATATAAATGCGTGACAGCAAAAGTCGCACTTTTTATATTGTATAAATGTATCCTGTTTGGCGACATATGAAGAAAATTTTCAAATGCATATGAATGTAAATTTCCTAAAACTTTATTACCATTCTACATTGAATATTTTATTTTAGTTAAATGATATCTCTTTCGAAGTTACAGAATTATATGAGAAGAGTTTCCGCAATCTGCCATGATGTTATGAACTTTGTCAAAGAACTAAGTATTTATCGTAAAAAGAATTTAATACAATTTTGGTGCCAAAAATCATTGAGCAAACTAAATTAAAAAATTAATTATGGTTCATGCAATAATTTTGAATTATTTGGATAAAAATATTTAAAATGATGAATTATTTACATTAATATATTAATAATATTAATAATGTCTTATCTTTAATTTCTAAATTTATTATCTTCTTTGAGAAAGAATTATATAAATTTAAATATTTATAATATATTTAATTATTTAAATTTTGCTATTTATAAGGTGTATATAAAGTATTTATAAGATTTAAAGATATGAATTAATAATAATTGTAATTTGTAAAATATATTAATTAACTTTTTATAATAATATTATTTATGCAATAAATATTAAAAAAAATAATATTATATAGAAAAAAATTTTTTGAATATGCCAAAATATTAAATATAGTTCTGAAATAAAGAAACATATACACATATATAATTACAAAATATTAAACACACTTTTTTTTATAAATTTTATAATTTTAAATTTTATAATATTCTAATTTTATGTTTTACAATTCAAGAGTTAATAATGAGAAATCAATTATTTAAATTTTTATTTTTCCAAAAATTATTTAATTATATTATAAAAATATAAATATTTTAAATACATATTTTAAATATTTTAAATATAGTTCTTAACATTTCTCATTTTACATTTAGGCAAAATGCATAAAATAAATTAGTTCTCATTTAAGTTTAAAAAGTCATTAAAGTTTAAAAACTATTTTTTTTATCATCTTTTTAAAGATATTTCTTAACTTTTTAATCATTATTTTTTTTATTTTATAAATTATATTATTTTTTTTCTTAATATTATATTATATATTAATTGAATTTTCAAAATGAATATGTAAAACATTTACAATAATAATTTTATTTAATCTCTTCCAAATTTAATCTGAATTTTATCCAAAATTATTTTTATAAGAAATAATATTTCTTATAAAACAAAAATTATAACAAAATTCAAAGATAAACATAAATTTTTATATAATAAGTTCTAATGAATTCGTTCTTAACTAAAATCAAAGAAACTCACATTCGTGAGTTTCCATCGAGTGAACTTATTATTTCCAGGAAGAGAAGGAACGAAGACATCTTCTGAAATTGAAATATGTCTGGGCCGCGTTGATAATAATTTCCCGATAAACCTGTGACAGACACACGAGACGTTCCGTCGTTGGCGAATTTAAGGGAATTCGATGAAACGCGCAATCCGTGAAATATAGAGATATAATTCGATTTCGTCAGTGAGCACGGTCGCATCCAATACAAAAAAAGGATTCCCGCAAATACATTTGCATGTTGCCGTGGGTCATCGACCGAGCGAGACCATCGAATCGGTGTACTGCGTTTCAAATAAATTCTTCTGTCGTTATTTCCGGAATACATATCGCGAGAAAACTTGTTATTTTTATATAAGTATTTTGTATTTTATCTATAATTTATTCATTAAAATATTATTATGTATATTAAATATTAACCTATGTATTTCAAAAATTATTTTCAGCTAAACTTTTCCAAGGATTCATTTTTATGTAATTTTTTTTGTATTTTTTTTTATATTATTTGATGATAAAATGAAATATGTTTATTTTGGAACTAGAAATCCATTGGTTCAAAGATTATACGTATTTAAAATTTGATAAATTAAATAAATCTTTATTTTGATAGTATATGTAATGTTTTTACAAATATAAATGATTTTTGGCGATTTTTTTGCTTTTTTAAAGAAATATTATAGAATTGAAGATTAGTATTAATTTGAATTAGTGAAAGTTTTTAATTTTATCATTCAAAAGAATATATATACTATTGAACATATATATATTGAATAGAAATATAAATGAATATCTTCATATATATAATTAAAATAATAATTAAAGCTTTTATATATATATATATATATATATATATATATATGCTATAATATATATATATTAACATATAAGCCTTAATCATTATTTTAATCATGAATAATTGCAATTGTTTAAATTGTTATAATATATATCTACATATGATACTTCAAACTATGTATTATATCTTTTATTTAGTAAAATATATATCTAATTATGTTAAAAGATAATACAATATTATAATAAGGACAATTACAATAATAAGGACATAGATAATGAAAAACATCAGAGATAATGGAATCAGCAGTCTCTGAAACTCCATCTTGTAGTAAAGAAATGAGGTTAGGTTAGATTAAGTGTGTACTTACTTTCTTTACAAACCTTTTTTTTTACTTCTACTTAACATCGATTCCAAATTCTAATTGAATTGATTATATCATCTTATAATTCAAACGTGACACAGATTTTACATATGATATAAGAAAATTTAATTTTTTCACAAAACAAAACAATGTGGCACGGTATCTAACTAACGAGAAAATTTAATAGCTTGACATAGATTCATCGAATTAGTTCCAAATAAGTAGTACCTTGACAGATGTAGGATCAAGCCGACTCGTCGTCCCTAGCACAAGCAAGGCTTCTCTATTCTACATATACTATAAAACGACCGATTATACCTTCGTGTATGCGCGAACATCTCTCTAGGCGAAGGCTATACAGAGTGATTCGTAAATATATGTTAAAGAGACAAATCTAAAATTACTAAAATAGATAAAGAATATTATATGCATGGAAGATTGAAAAATCAATTAATAAATACTAATGTAAAGAAAAATATAATAATATATATAAAAAATATAATAATATATATAATAAGTATTATATATGTATTTTAAGTATTAAATAAATTATAAAAATTTTTTTAAAAAATTTTCAAGTACTTACAAAATCGATGTTGATCTATATGTATATGTATTTTATATCTCATATTTATTACATTTTATATCTATTTTGACATTAAAAATAATTGTCTTTTCAATTCAATCATTAATAATTAACTAATTTTATATTTGAAAGTCTAGTTTTCAAACTAGATTTATTTAAAAACAGAATTTTAAAATAATAAATTTTGTTTTTTTCGAATTATTCGAATTATTTACTTCTTACTTGGTTATATTATCAGTTATTAGATATATTATTTTAATAATTTTCTTTTAATTCAATAAAACCTAAACAATTCTAATTTTGTTTTTTACTATTATCAAAATATCGACATATAAATAATATTTGTAATCTTTCTACCCTATCATATTGTATAAAAATATCAAAAGAATAGCAACAATTATTGACAATTGATATATCAATATCTGTATTGTTCTTTTTTATAAAAGAATTGAAATATAAATTTGAAAGAGATTGATTTAGAAAAGAGGCCTAGCATCGATATCCGTAAATTGTGCGTGATGCAAGTCGTTAAGAGAAGTGCACTTTAACGTCCCGTAGTGGTGTTAATATAATTCCTGTCGATTTGTTGGCAAGTGTGACTGACCGTGAAATCATTCATTGAATTGACCTATACCGAAATTTCGTTTATTACGATAGTAAGTTCCGCTTAAAAGCATATTTTATAATTAATTACAATTTTTCTCTACTGCCCTTTAATTTCGCTCTAATATTTTATAATTATAATCGAAATCGATTTGGCATCGAAACTTTGAGGTTATCTAAAGACATTGATTCATTTTCTAATATAGATCAACTTAGAGTCGATTTATATTTTTTATCGAAGATTGTAAATAGAAAAGAATGGTATAAATAAAAGAAAAAAAGGACTAACAATATAAATGATCGAAAAACAATAAAAAATAAAATAATAAATAAAATAATAAAATAATATAATAACAATAATTAATTATTAATTATATTTAATAATTAATAATAATTAATTAATTAATAATATAATAACAATAATAAATAATAACAATAATTAATAATATTAATTAAAAATAATATAATAACAATAATAATAATTAGTAAAATATATTTATTTTAATCTTTTCTTAATTGAATTTTTATTAGTAAGATTTTTTTAATTAAAATAAAACGAAACATGTTAGAAAATAATTCATTAAAGAAAAATCAAGAATAAAAAAAATTGTATCTTTGCATTAGTTTATTTCGCAAATATTTGATTTCGGATCGTTATATCGCTGATGCATTGTATTCAGTGCTGCCAACTTTTTTTCAGTTATTTCCTATAGATCTGTTTTATAGTTATAAAATCTTCATTGTAAAGTAATTTTAAGAAGAAATTGTATCATATCATATTGAATCATTAATCGAATAATTCATAACACATATATCAATATACCACTTGATTTCCTTTAAAGAGCAATTGTCCATTGATTTTTGCATCATATATAATTCGATGCAAAATTGCGATTTATCAGCATCGAATATCTTTGTAACAAGGATAAGTCACGTTCAACAAAGAAAAATTGTCTGGAGCGTTATGAAATGCTCAATAAATTGGAAGAGGAATTGTAATCACCGGAAAATCGTAAAAGGGCATTCGATTAATTAATTGACGAAGAGCGCTCGATTCTTCTGCGCCATCGCCGACTCAACGAGCTCTGATTCTTTCATCGTTTCTTTTCTTTCTTTTTTTTTTTTCGTTTTCTTTCCTTTTTTTTTTCATCGTCTACTTAGAGAACAAAGGGAAAGAGTCTACAGTGACTGCTTTTAAATGGATAAAGACATCGCATCGTTGTGGTCTTCGGAGACGGTTTAAGCCAATTTAGCTAGTCCTATGAATCTTCCTTTCCGTGTTATTCTCTACCTTTGTTCCATCCAATATTTACTTCTTCTCTCTCGTTACAAATCGTATATGTATCTATGTTCTATCTATTCTTCGTTATACAGGTAACTTTTTTCCATTTACTTTATCTTCCTATAATTGAACAATCGCACTCGATTTCAATTCGACTTCAATTATATTTGAGAATGTTAAAATGATTTATTGATTAGTAACATCAAGTCAATGTTTTTATAAATAAAATTAATTCTGAAAATTAACTTTTTAATCAGTAATTCAATGAAAATGTTAAAATAAATTTTATAATGGAAGTGTGTTTAAAAAATAAAGTAAATCTTTATTGAACTTTCATTTTCTTAATCATGTTCAAAAAATATGATTTCACATAAATATTCTCAATTTAATAATGATTTTTGTCATGACAGATATACAATGAAGTTTCTTAAGATAAAAATAAATACATAAAATTCAAAAATAATATAAAATTTATAAAAGTAATATTATAAAATCTTTATTCTACATTAATAAAAGTTTATTTCGATGAATTTTACAGAAATTTATATCACTATTTATATCACTTATTTTATCTTATATGTAAATGAATATATTTTATCCTATTCTATAACTTCTAAAAGCTATCTTTAAACATTTGATAATAACAAAAATTTTATACACAATAATATTTATATGATTTAACTCTTTATTTTTTTAATATTTATACAATACATATAATACATTTTCATATAATATTATTTTAATGATTATAATTTCATTTCTTCAAATATGGATAAAAAATAAAAAGAAAAAATAATTTATAATGATTTTTCTCTTTATTTATTGAATATTGAATAAGTTATTAATTTTTTTTTATTACTTATGTACGACACAATCGATTTAAACGATAAGACAATGTTTTGGTCGAACTTTTTTCCCGTAATCATGGAACACTTCGTAAAACATTTTTCGCCGGTCGAGCACGCGCAGACGTTAATGAAAAGCAAAAATTAATACCGGATACACGTGGCACTCGACTCTCCTAACGAGTATACGATATCAGTGTCTGCGGTTTGAAAA
This sequence comes from Apis laboriosa, assembly GCF_014066325.1. Classification (NCBI taxonomy): domain Eukaryota; kingdom Metazoa; phylum Arthropoda; class Insecta; order Hymenoptera; family Apidae; genus Apis; species Apis laboriosa. The sequence continues at coordinate 834,970 of NW_025223765.1, forward strand.
GTAATTTCACGAAAGAGAGCACATTCGCGGATTAATTATGAACCCTATAAAACAGTCGACCGTTTGATATTTCGAGTAGGGAAATGCGAAGAAACAACCGTAATTGAAGCGTTCCACTGGTCGAAACGTTTTCAAACCTGGCTTGGCTAAAGTACTTACTTTATCCCTTCGATTCGAAACTGTGCACCCCCTTTCTCCGCGCAATTTCCACCCAAACCCTCTTTTTCCGTCTTCCTCGTTGCTCCGTAACCCTCCACTCGCTCTTTCTCCACAATTTGTCATGCCGAAATAATTGGACAAAACGATTCTTTTGAACAAGCACAACGAAATAAAGTACGGTGGAGTGGAGTAACGCTTAGTCTTGATTATCGGATTGGCCAAATGGTATCTAGAAACTCGAAAATATTGTGGACAAAATTTATTTTTTCGGTATTTGCATGGAAGAAGATTAAATATAGGAGAGGATAAATATACACAACAGGAGAGCATGAATGAAATAATTTTGTTTTATGATAAGAGATAAGGAAAATGACTATTTTAGGTTTAATTTATAATATCAGAAGAATATATATTTTCTCTTCATTTATTTACTTTATCTTTCAATTTTTGCAAATAAATATTTCGTTGTATAAATTGCTTGAATTATTGAATAGAATACGGATATTTATGAATGGAATAATGTAATAAAACGGAATAAAATTGCTAATAATTTTATAAATATTGTTTCTTTAGGTTTTATAATAATAATATTATTTTCTTTTTTAAATTAATTTTTCCTTTAATAATATATTATATTACTGTATTATTATTATATGTTATATTAGATTAAATTATATATATATTAGATTTAATTATACATTTAATTATTATCTATAGATATAATATCATAATTTTATTAAATTTTACATTAAACTTAATATTATAAATTAATTAACACTTTCAAAATTGTCCGGTTATAATACGACAAAGTAAAAGTAAGGTTAAACATAAATTGCGACATCCATTATATATCACGTGATCGTTCAGATCTGTCATAGATAGGATAGAATATCCAATATATTTGCAGGCAAAATTATATTCAGAACATGAAAACATGTTAAAACTTCGAAAATTAATTCCACTTCTTCAAAAACATATATATAATATAATATATAATAAACATGATTTATTGGAGAGTTCTAAGTATTCAAATATTCTTATTATTTGTTTTGACAGTTATAATAAATGTTCGAAATTCTTTTATTGTGCATAAATGCAGTTTTTCTTTTGTTGAAATTAACGATTGTCGAATTTTAAATATTTCTTCTCATGTAAAAATAGTAGTAAATTTTGGATATATTCCCAAAGTTGATCTTTTACTTCTATCACATCTATTTTCATAAATTAATTATTTTGCATGACCTTATAAATAACAACTTTCCTTTAAATTTTTCGTAACTTTTCAATAAAATATTTTTGGATATAAGTTTATATGAACTTTTTTTACTTATTGATCTTATTAACATATAGCATAAATTTGATCGCGATTTTTTCAAATGTCCTATATATATATATATATATATATATACATAAATACAAAAATTTTTATTAAAATTAGAATTTTTAAATGAATTTCTTTATAAAATAATGCACAAAAATTTTTGTCCCTCATTGTCAATTGAGATGTATCAAATTTCGATTCAAAAAATATTCGTATTCATTTATGATTTAAAATAACGAGACGCGTCGGTCCTTAAACGTTTCATACTACTGCGAATGAAGTAGCTCACCTCGAGTGATATAGTCGTTTGTACAATCAAACAGATTAATTTCCTGTAATTCTATATGTACTAAATGTTCACACATTTTCATGAGCTATTGTATGTATAAGATAATATATAAAATGTAAAAAATATTTATTTACTTAAATATTAAATTTTTGAATCTTTTTTTTTTTAAATATTAAAAAATTTTAAATATTAAAAAATTTTAAATATTAAAGATGTATATATTTATGCTATAAAATATTGAATGAAATTTATGATAAAGTATGATTCTGTCGATAAAATAGTTCTTCACTAAGATTTTTTTATTCTTAGGCTGGATTTTTTATTTTTCTAAGCTTTAAAAAAATCTGAAAAAATTGATATAATGAAATATTTCTAAAAGTTTCTTATTTAATATACAAATGATATTTAAATGAAATATTTAAATCTTTCTTTTAATAAAAATAAAAATAAAAATTCAAAAATTCAGAAATTAAGAAGATATTATGGGAGAATTTAAAATATTCTTTCTAATGTATATACTTATATAATATATATACTATCTACAATAAGAAAATTAATTTTGATTATTAATTTTAATCAATCAAAGATTTTTTTATTTATATTTTATATGTATACATACATCACAAACGAAATTAAAAAAGTTCAAATTTATAAAGAAATAAATCTTCAATAAGTTCATTCGTATATATCATCATTAACTTTTCTTAAACGATACAGCATATATCTATTAATAGAATTCAATAATATAAATATTAAAAAATTTTTTGCAAATAACTCGAAAATTAAAACTGACTGTTAATTATGTGTCACAGGAAAAAGTTGTTCAAAATGAAACCTTGTACAACATATTTCAAGCTTATTAAGACCGATAAAGAACTAATCGCAAGTTGACGACAGAAATGTACTGACGTAATTATTGATATTTGAAATTATGAATATAAATTTCTTTAGAATATTTCAGAATATTTTTCGAATAATTTTAGAATCATTTTCGTTTCGAAAAAATTGAACAATTGAAGAAACTTATTGATCAGAACTTAATGACTTGTTATAGTTAAATAAAAATATATATTTATTTATTTAACAAAAAAATAAAATTTTTAAAATTTTTCTCAGATTTTTAATTTTTCTCAGACACTGTGCTGTGTCAATAATCGTGTCCGATTACACGATGACAGCAGCTCGACACAATGTTACACGATGTTGAAACGAGAAATACACGACCCAATTCTATATATATTGGAAATATTTCAGAATCTAACCCAAACATATCGAATCGTTAAAATATCCTAGTTTCCCGTAGGAGAATGCGCGCGATCCAATTTAAATTTGTCGTCCGATTTACGAAAAGAAATAGATGAAATAGATACTTTCAATTAAAATTTACAATAATATTCGATGAGATTTTCTCTTCATTACGATTTTAACTACTTTTCAACTCAATTTGAGCTTTAATTTTCCCGAAAGAACTATTGATCGCATTGGCCCACAATCACCATGTTTAATGACCATATTTTGGTTTTTACAAGTTTTCAAGAAAGAAAATGGCAAGTCGAAATAAAATATAATTTATTTTACTATTCACAACTTACAATCGCGAACAAAAATTATTAAAAATGTGAATTTGATCAACTAATATTGTAAATTATTTTATTTGGAATAATTAATTTTATTTAAAATGTTATAAATTTTTCTTCGGTCAATTTATATCTTTATTTTTAGCGTATAATTTTTCTCATCGTGTAAAGTAATTTTGGATGAAAAAAATTGAATTAGATTTGAAAAGTGTTTAAAGATTAGCGATAAAATTAAAGAAAATTAGAAATTAAAATTAGAGAATTAAAAAATTTCACAATTTTTCTAATTTGTAAAGTGCAATTGTCTATTCTAAAATAAGTTGAAATTCTGAACTAATAAGCAAAAAGTATATTATTTAAAAATATATATCGAATTATAAAATATTCCCAAAATATCAGTAATTTTAATTTAACAAAAATATTTACAAAAATAATATTATAAATAATAATATTATAACATTATAAAAAAAATTTCTCATATAGTTTTCTGATAAATTGATATTATTTAAATTGTCGCATATTTATGCAATATATTGCTTCAATATTATAAAGCTACAAACAATTCAAAATTTTTTCAATTTTCCAATATTGCATCATAATCGGAATACGATTTTTTGTTTACAATGTTTATCACATAAATAAAATCAATATGAGAAAAAAATAAAATTACAATATATTCATTTATATCTTTAAATATAAAATATATAAAATATATATGAAAATATGTATTTGCATAAAAATATACAATTTATTAATTTGCTCGCTATTTTATTGAAGCACCAATAAATTTCTAATATAAAACACTAGAGAAAAATATTAAGTATAAAAATAAAAATTAAAATTTCAAAATCCTTGTAGCATTCCAAAAATTTTTTAAAAACTAATTTATCTTTCTGTAAATAAATCTATAAATTTAGAAACAATTTTTTTTACTATTAGAAAAAATTGCAGTTTTAATATAATTTTTTCATTTCACTCTATAGAATTAGCGAGATTAAGAATCGAATGATGAAGTATACTAACTTACGTTAGTAAGGCTTGACACGAAGTCTTTACTTGGAAACTTTCCGTGATTTACCAAGTGGAAGCAACTCGAAACCACTCAAGTAAAACCTCTATGTTTACCTATCAAAGTAGTAGTATGTGCACATACATATTCCCGACACCGTCTTCGACACCTAACCTCGAAAAAAGGATCGTATATCCATTTCCAATGCTATTTGTCGTTCGAAATATAATCTTAGAAATTGCTTTTAGTATTATAATACAAGTAGTACAAAGATCAGGATAAAAATGGCATTGTTAAGTGAAAATAAATGTAATTTTTTTATTTTTTATGTAAAAATAAAGAAATTGAAAGATCGTTGATTAAAATACAAAATTTGGAGGAGTAATAGGCAAAAAAAAGTGGATTTAGATTTAAAATTTTAATTTTGAGTATTTATTAATTTCTGAGATAAAAAATTGATAAAAAATTATTTAAAAAGCGTGTATATAGATATTGATATATTGAATGTTATGTTTATTCAGATGTTACTAATATACAATAATCTTTACTGTAATCGTCGTTGTCGAGTGTTGACTAACTAATGAATTTAATTACATTAATTTCAGGATATATATATATGTATACAATTCATAAAAATTCAAAAATCTAATCATTCGTTTTCAAAAAATTAAATATATACATTTGATTTATCAAATGTCTCTTACAAATGAGAATAGAAAAAATCCAATTCATAAAAAAACCATTTAACATACAATATATGACAATTACTATTATTTTTGAGCACGCTTTGAATGAAAGCGATTTCATAATGGATATTGTTAGGTTAGAATTCAAAAGAAGGGAGGCTATAAATATTAAAATCGATTATTAAACATTTAATGAGGACAACTTATAAATGAAGATAGTATTAGTTATGTTTGTATTCAGGCAAAATTCAATGAATTCAAAAATACTGAAAGTTCTTCATTAATATTTCAGAAATTAATAAATTAATTCAAAAAATAATTTATATTTCCACTTCTCTTTTCTTTACTTCAATTATCTCATCAAGTTTTGTTACCAGAATCTTTTCAAATTTTAAAAATAATATTTTATTACAGCAATATGTGTTTTAGAAATATAAATATATATAAAGAAATTATATTAATTTATAAAAAAAATTATATAATAAAATTAGAAAAAAGATGCAACTGGTATATTTTTTAGTTTAAGTTAAAATTTTATAATAGTAACATTTTAAATTATATAAAATTTTATTTTAAATTTTATTTTTTTTTAAATTATAGAATAAAAGAAATAAGTATAATGCGTTTTAATTACAAAATAACTTTGTATATCAATTATTTAAAAATAATATAGAAATATAAATATAATATGTATACATGTATATGATATAGTGAAAATAAATAATATGAATAATGTGAAGTAATAAATTTTAAATTTTTATTTTATTATTTTTATATCATAAATAATGTAAAAAACATATATCTAGTAAAAAATCACATATGAATCGTGTAAATAAGTACTGCGTAAAAATAGGTTAGGTATACTTGTATTTCTTGCGAGATATAAATAAATCATTCTTTTAATATTTTATTTAAATAATATCAGATATATGATTATTTAACAAACTTATATAATTTGATAAAACAATATTTTAATAACAAGTTTATGTATAATAGAATTCATTTTTTTTATGAGAAAATGTGAAATGGAAAAAATAAATATTTAATTATCAATAACATTAATAGAAAACATTAAAAAAATATTATATAAGATAAATAATTAAATTTAGAAACAAAAAGGAACGAGAAAGTTGCATTTTCAATAAAAATATAATATTATGTAAAGATGAATATTTTTTGCTTATTTTATCGAATTGATTAAATAATCGCATCATTTGAATTAATTTGCATCGAAGATAAAAATGAAAAGTGTCATGGATGATAAAAATGAGAAAAAATATAGTGAATATAATAATAAATATATTAAAATTAATACAAAAATAAATATAAATATAATTACGTTTAATATCGTTTCAATTATAAAAATTTCAATAAATATAACTAAAGTTATATTACAATAATAAATATAATATAATTATATAATACAAATACATAATACGAATCATAAATAATTAATTTCTTTGAATTAGCATTCAGAAATTAATAAAAATAATTTTCTTATTATATTCAGATATTATATTTAGCATACAAATTATAATAAGATTATTTTCTTTGAATAAATTAATTTTAATTCTAATCATACAACAAATTACAAAATTATATAATAAATTTATAATTTATTTAAAATGTAATTGTAATTAATACTAGAATTATTCTCGCTTTAAACAATTCATCAGAAACATATTCATATCATTATAAATCTACCAATTGTAGCAATTGAATTACATAATTGACTCATTATAGCTATTGACAAATATATGTTACTGTTAATGCACAAGACAATGTATTCTATTTCTAATAAGTTATTTATAGATGAAAAAAGAAAATAAAAACATAAAATAAAAAATTATTTTACCAAATGATGAAATAATATAAAAAAAAATTTATTTATTCAAATAAATTAATATATTATTTTAAATAATGATTAGTTCAATAATTATTAAAATAATAATATATTAATGATTATTTTTCAAATATTTTATTTCCATAATTTTCAAGTCTATAAAAAAAATAAATATAAAAATATAAAATCGAAAGTTATATTAATATTATTATAACAAAAAATTTTTTTAATAAAAGATAAAGATTTTTCTCCTATCCATAATAAAAATTCATAAAAAATTCAAATAAAAAATGACAAAAAAAAAATATGCAATATTAAAGGCACAATAAAACAATAAACAATAAAAACAATTCATTTCAATTGCAAAAAAAAGAATCTGAAAATTGTGTATTCATTATTTTTAATGACTCCTCTTTTTTAGAATTAATTAGATTAATTGCCCGATTAATCTATTTTTTAAAAATAATCTTTCATATATAAAAAAAAAAGATTGAATTCCATTATATATTTAAAAAATAAAAAAATAACATTTTTAGAAATTAAAAATTTTATAAATATATTTAGAAGTATGTTCTCATCTTTTCATTGCATCTAAGTAACATTGCACTTATATCAACATTCTGTATATTTTATATTCATTTCGGTTTATATTTATTGCTTTAAAAGCAATTAAAAGCACGTAAATATGGAATACGATTATAATATTAATATAAGAGCATATAAATAGAATTAATTATATCGACAAAAAAATAATCAATCGAATTAATCATCATGTTGTTACTTGTTTCAGGATTGGTCAAGCTTGGGGTCCACTGTGTGTTGGGCAAGAAGGTGGCGATCAAAATCATTAATCGAGAAAAATTGTCGGAATCCGTGCTGATGAAAGTGGAACGAGAGATCGCTATTATGAAACTGATCGACCATCCTCATGTACTTGGCCTCTCGGATGTATACGAGAACAAGAAATATCTGTGAGTATTTAAAACTAGAAAGAAAGAAAAAAAGGAAAAAACTGGAATTTTTCATGAATTTTTCTTTGAATGAAGTCGAGAGAAATTCTGGGGTCCGCTCGAGTTTCATCAAGCTCGAGATGTCGCTGAACTTTAATTCAACCGTTTCAAAAAAGAGTAGTTTGTAACTCAAGGGAGAGACAAAGTAGCGACATCTACACGCTAGACAAAAGTATTTTACTCACAGGACACTCATTACTTATAAAGAAGTGAATGGTACGCTTGGAAAAGTATGAATGTAACGTTGAAATTCCACTTGTTCATTTCAGATATCTTGTTCTGGAACACGTTTCGGGCGGAGAACTTTTCGACTATTTAGTGAAAAAGGGTAGACTAACGCCAAAGGAAGCGAGGAGATTTTTTCGACAAATTATCTCTGCGTTAGATTTTTGTCATAGTCATAGTATATGGTAAGTAATTTCAGATTATTTTAATCTATTATTTTAATAATACGAAACGAATATAAAACTATTGCAATACGTTACGTATTTATTTATAATTTTAAGGATATGAAATTCTAACCTCATTTCATTTTTGTCGATAATGCGTATAGAAAATGAATTCGATTTCATTTGAAATAAAATAATAAATAATAATTTTTAATAATGAATTATTTTAAATATTTTACTAATTGAATTTTATAAAATAATTTTACTTTATGTGTGTAAATAAATTTTTTATTTAAATAAATTAATTTTTATTCTAATTATTGTAGATTTTTTATTTAACTTCCAATCAAGAATTTTTACAATGTAATCATATTTGCTTTCAAAATTTTTCTGTTTCAAATTTTTGCTTCATCAAAAAAATATATTGTGATAATTCTAAAACAATAAAAATTAGATAGTGCTTATAAAATTATTTAAAATTATTCAAAAAATAAATAAAATAGAAAATTATTTCATTTAAACAAAATAATCTAAGAAAAAATCATTTGTTTATTCAAATAAACTAACATCATTTCAAAATAATCAAATATATTATTTTAATTATTTTTCAAAATAATAAATAAAGCTTTCACTTTTTTTCATTAATGTTCAAATCTAGAAATAACATTTAGACTAAGATTATAAATGTCAAAAAAATTGATATTGCAATAATTCATTTTTTTATGTCAATTTCACATTTCATTATAAGTTATAGAAACAATTACATAAGCTACATTTCTTCGCTTCTATCTTACAATAATATAATATTATTAAAAAAAAATCCGTTTTTTTAATACTTATATGAATCTAATTTTACTAAGAGACAAAGAAGGATCTGAATAATTAAAGAAATTTATTATTTTATATATCATAAATGATATATTATTGCTTATTTCATCGGATTCAAGAAAATCTAATAATAGAAATAATTCCTAAGATATGAAATCAAATAAATAAAACGAATAAACAAATAATATATTACAAAAAAAGAAAACTGATTTATAAAATTTCTACAACAGAATAAATTGGCTTCTAAAACGCATTTAAATGAAAATTTCAAATCAGTTGATCTAAAATCAAGAAGAAGGATATACAAGATGTTCCGAAATTAACAAGACTTAATTGGTGATTCTTAAAGTTGTTTCGACTTCTTTGTTCGAACTCGCTAGCAATACATACCCAACACTATCATTATCAGTTGCGGCAGTTCTGCTTTAATAGCTTATTAAGAAAGATGAAACGAAAATTTTTGTAAACGAAAAAGTTGTTGGAAATTATTTCGGGAATCATTAATTGTTGAGTCTTGTCGAATTTTTGGATTACGTCATAGAATATTTAAAAAAAATAAATAAAAAGTTTAAAGAATGATTCTAAAAACTCAAATAAATATAAAAATTTATATGCAAAGATATAATTAAAGCTTATTTTTCAAATTACAAGCAATTTAATTTTGTATTGAATGAAACAAGATAGAGATAAAATTACTTCATATATTGCTTATCTAGTAAAAAATTAAATTTTCGCTATTCAAAAAAAGCAAAAAAAACTTTTTAATTAAACGCAACGTACGAAATTCATTAAAAATAATTGTATTTTTTGAAATATAGAATATTATGGTATTAAATATCAAACGCATAAAAATGTTATATATGTTATATATAGTTTTGTATGAAATAAATACAAAGAAAATAATTTAATAAATATTTTTTTGTCAAAATAGAAATGAAAAATTAAAATCTTGCTGGATATAATTATAATTCTAAAAATTTCAATATCAACATGTATAATGAAAAATATATATGTAAATGTGAAAACATCACAAAATATTACGAAATATTTTAAAAAATAATATATAATTATATTAATAATTATTTTTTTGTAAATTTATAATAATGAATGTTTATCTAAGACTTTTAGTCAGACATTTTTTAACTATTATTTTATTTTTTCATTGCATTTTCATATTCATTATATATGAAAATTTAAATTATTTTTAATAAATATACAATTTACTAATTTTTCCTAATTTTGACAACTTAATATTATTTTCAAAATTCATTTTCTTTTGCTCTTTCCTTATATAAGAAAAAGAATATGATATATCATTTAAAAAATACAAAATGATTTTCAAATAATCTTGAAAAATTGAAGCTAAAAATTTAATATATACATCATCATAATATATATAAATAATATAAAATATTTTTATACTTTTTTCTCATTTATTTGACAGTTATCAAACAACAGAAATTTGTAGATACTTCACGATAACGACGATAAAATATAACACTATTTAGTCAAAATAATTTACGATAGACATAAATATTACAAAATAATTTTCAACATATATTTATTAATACCAATTTATTTATTCACTTTAGTCTTTAAAATCATCTCTCAAATTCTCCACATACTTCGTCATCTGAACATCCTGTATACAATTCAACAATGATGCTAAATTCCTTCCGGTCAATTTCGCACCGCGTTTAATTCGATAACAGAGACAAGAGAAAAACGAGCAGCGTAGAAAGCTGGGGGGTTCCGAAAGGTCTAGTTAGGGTGACCTACCCCAACAATCGAATAAATTGAGAAACGGACCTAATTTCACTGGAGGGATACCCTGTAACATTGGCTTCGATCGATCATTTAAATTAGCTCACCCTAAGCTCACGATAAGCTATGTAGACTTACTAACGTAGGTGGCTAATTCTCGATAATCGTTTCTCACTTCCAGTCACAGAGACTTGAAGCCTGAAAATTTGTTGTTGGACGAGAAGAATAACATTAAGATAGCGGATTTTGGAATGGCGTCGCTGCAACCTGCCGGGTCCATGCTAGAAACTAGCTGTGGTTCTCCTCATTACGCTTGCCCTGAAGTTATTCGAGTAAGTTCTATAAATTTTTTTTTTATTTAAATTTGGGCAAAATTATTAAATATTTATTTCAAATTTAAAGATAAATATTAAAAATATTTCAAATATTGCTATTTATTATTTATATATAATAAGTAATATACTTCAATTAATAATTTGCTCTTTGCAAACTATAGTATGATATATATTTATTAACAATTAGCAGTAAAAGAGAAAAAAATTGTTCAATTAAGTTTAAATCGTCAGAAAATCATGTAACTTATAACTGCATTGAAACGTGATCTATCAACAGATATACTTTCAGAATTTCATAAACTTGCATACATATCTATTCAAAAGCATTTCTAATATTTACTTTAGAGCATAGATCTTATTATATGAAAAGTTAATGTATCTTATTAACAGAAATATATCAAATAATATAATAATTTTTATATTTTTTATATTGATCGATTTGTCAGTAACAGTAACAATATCGTTTTGCGTTGAGTAACAATAAACACTGAATAAGCATTATTTTTGATGTTAGAAATTATCACGTGTCTTTTTATTTTCTTTTAATTTTTATTCTTTCGAATGAAAAAAACAAACAGCGACTTATTTGTTACTAGCAATAGAAATATAAAGAAAAATATTCAGCAACAAAGTGTTTTTCAATAAACAAAAATATTTCTTATTGTTGCTTCAATGGAGATACAGCATAATATATCTTATTTTGTATTTATAGAAAATCAATATCCATCACCAAAAAATCCTTCGATTATTAAAATGAATCAACTTTTATCGTATTTTTCACATGTTTTGAATTATGAGTTTTTATTCTTTAAATATCTTCATTATGAATCTTCAATGTCGCAATATGTGTGTCATAGGAATTTCCTATTTCCTATAGCGATTGATGTATACGGATATGTACATCATGAATTTTTTTAAAAAATATGAAAGATGAAAAAATTTTTTCTACATATCCAATTTTTTTTTCGCATAGTTCAATATAAGTATTCAAGTATTTCCACATTCATTTTGGATTCCATTCCATTTTTTATCGTTTCTCAATTTTGTCTTTTGTATTTATCGAAAATCAATATCAATCACCAAAAAATCCTTCGATTATTAAAATGAATCAATTTTTATCGCATTTTCCACATGTTTTGAATTATGAGTTTTTATTCTTTCAATGTTTTTATTATGAATCTTCAAATAAATACTTAATTAATATGATATTTGAAAAATGAGAAAGATTTTTATTATATCCACTAATGTATGTTTCTGCAACTGTTCATTATGTACCATCAGTTGAGAATTGCTGTTTCGCATTAGAAAATATCATAGAGAATTTGAAGTTTTTCTCAATTTTAATCGCTTTAAGATTTAATCATATAAAATAAGCAAAACTTTAATAACAACTTTTAATAACTTAAGAACAATAACGGTTTTTTAAACGTGAAGGGGGAAGCCAGTTGGTCGGAGATTTAATTAAAAGGGGGAGAAAAATAAGGAATAATTGCGCGTTTCCAGGGTGAGAAATACGATGGGAGGAAGGCGGACGTCTGGTCGTGTGGAGTGATACTTTACGCGCTTCTGGTAGGCGCGTTGCCCTTCGACGACGACAATTTAAGAAAATTATTAGAGAAAGTGAAACGAGGCGTGTTTTATATACCCCACTTTGTGCCGCCCGAGTGTCAAAATCTGCTCAAAGGAATGATAGAAGTCGACCCGGACAAGAGACTTACGGTAAGATATTCTTTTCAATAACTGTGAAATTTCATCGAATGCTTTCTTGATTGTAAAAATGTTAAATTTATTATTTATTATTTAATATAGGATGTAATATTAATATAATAATAATAATAGCGCTGGTATCATATCATTGTCATTGTATATTTAATTTATTGCAGATAAAATGAATTCTTTTAATATAATATATAATATATATAATATATAATATAATACATTTAAATGGTTGTAATTCCTTAATAAGTTTATTTTGATTTTATTTTATATTATGATTATATTTATTAATCATAATTTTTAATACTAATGGAAGATTGTTTATTCCTTTAATGCAATTCTTTTCAAAAGTTTTATTAATTTTGTACACATTATGTTGAATTTTAAATCTATATAAGAAAACATTCGACTTATCTCTAAATAAATGATTAAAACTGACCTGATCTAACCTATTTTAAAGAATAACTTTTTCTTAATAAATTTTTAATGAACAATGAAAATTAAAATTTTTACAATACAATTCAAGATGATGAATTTAACAATATATTTAAAAAAATCAGAGGATATTTTTTTATTTTTTTATTAATATTCAAAATACACTATAATAAAATAATTAATCTTTTTAATGGATCTTTCTAATTAACAAATGATTGTCAAATTTTTTCAATTTAATTCTAAACAGAAAAATATCTCATTCACTATCATCATCTCTCCCCTATCAATTCTACTCCATAACCATAATCAATAGAATAGAGAAGATAAATCATAATTTCAAATTTTCTCAGCTGGCGGAGATAAACAGGCACGTGTGGGTGACAGCGGCAGGCAAGGGAGAGTTAGAACTAGAGCTGTCGATGATGGACGTGGTGCAGACGCACGTTATTCCGTCCGTGGAGGCAATCGATCCGGACGTGTTGCAAGCAATCGCGAGCCTGGGTTGCTTCAAGGAACGGGACAAACTCATCCAAGAACTTCTCAGCCCGAAGTAAGATAATACAATGGCGTAAACTAACTAAGGAAGAGTTACCAAGTTATCTATCCAATTCTTGTTTCTTGTCCATTTGATTCTCGTTTAACTTTATTTTCTTAGAAAAAAAATTTAAATATTTATTGAACAATGCGATATAGCAAATAATAATTAAGTATGAGTAAAAAGATGTCCAATTTTCTTGAATAATAAATAATTAATAAATAATTAGTTAATACTTTGAAATGTATTTTATAAATAAAATCCTATATATTGTTATTCTTGATTGAAATATTCTATCTAATATTTTTTTATTTTTCAAATTTTTTATATGTTGCAATATTTAAAGATATAGGTTTTACATTTCAAATGAAGTTAGAAAATTTATATGAATTTTATTAAGATCTAGACAATGCTGGATATGTTTTAAATAAAAAGTATTGGAAATTATTATTGAAATAGACAATTTTAATACAATGAAGTAATATTTGATAAAATTTATTTTATGATTATGGTAATAAATTCACAAATGGAAAATATTTATTTAAAATAAGGTTATTTAAAATGAAAAAAGGAAAAAATAAAGTTAATGAAATTAAATGATATTTTAATCATTATAATAATAAATTATTATTTATATTAATGTAACACAATTTATTAATCAACATAAATTTTTTAAAGATTTTATTTATTGTTCATTTGTTACATGCTCATAAATTCAATTATTTTAAATAATATTTTTTAATATCATTGTATGAATTATTCAAATTAATTATATCTAATACAATTAAAAATATAATTTTATAAAAATATTAACTAAGAAAGAAAACAGTATATCTTAAAAAAAAATCAGATTCTAATTAATTTAATTCAGTTCTAACTAAAAATTTTTTTGATACAGTCACAACACAGAAAAGGTAATATACTTTCTACTATTGGAGAGAAAACGGAGAAGACCAGCTTGCGAGGATGAATTAGAAGTAATGAGAGGAGGTATGAGGGGTTCTGCAGGACAATTGGAAGCGGATCCACCGAGGAAACGAGTAGACACCTGTCGTGTGAACGGTAGCACGGCTTTGAATCTTGGCGAAATTAGCCATGGTTCACCTCTAACACCTAGAAGACAGTCGAGGTAAAATTGAAAAATCAAGTTTTTTCATATTAAGTTCATATTAAAATATATATAATATATAAAATAGACTATCAAAAATTATTTTTCATTAATGAATATTGGTTGAAAATAGAAATTATTAAAATTATTCTCAAAATAATATCTATCTATTGAAGAATAAATATTTAAAGAAGAAAATAATAATATATTTTATATCTTAAATCTATTGCTAATATTGTCTTGTTAATTTAAAATCTTGTTCAAATTAATTAAATAAATTAATAAATATTTGCAATGTTTTTTAATGAAAAATAATAGTAAGTCTTGAGAATTTTATATATATATTCATACTCTAAGTACATGGATAAGTGAAAATTAACCGATATGTAAATAAAAAAAAAAAAAAAAAAAAAGGAAAAGAAATAGGATTTTGTAATAAATTTGAATAAAATAAATCTTAAACGTTATTAATTTCAATCCAAAATCTAAATTTAGCAAATTTAATAAATCTGATTAATAAAAATATTAAATAAATATTAAAAATAAAAAAAATTAAATAAATACTTAATCAATACTGTACTTAGTCAATATTTAATCAAACTATCGATAAATTCTATTGATTAAAAAATGCAATAATTCATAAAATATCATAATTTTACATTCATAGATTCGTAAAATTTCTATTCATTGAAAACTATCAAAACACATAAAAATGTTGTATCTTCTAAAACAAAGTTTAATCCCAAGCTTCGTTCAACTTCACGACAACTTGCGTGACCATGATTGATCTCTCCATTTGAATGCATCGCATGTACAATCGCATGTATCACGTGTACTTTCTCTATCTTTTTCTCCCTCTGTTTCCCTATTTAATTCTCCATCACGTGAGAGTTTTATACGGACAATCCGCTTTTATTCGATTAAAATCGTATCTTAAACATTGATCAATTGACAAGCAAATTGACTGCATAGAGACCAATAGAATATCAAACGCGCGAAATGATGTATAATCTGGTTCAAATTATGGTTTTCAAATATGTATGTTTCTTTTATCATTGCTTTTATTTAATAGTGACAATTATCACAATTATATGTTATAATTTACTTATATTTTTTAACTTCTAACTAAAATTTTAATTAATTAATCTATGAAATTAATCATAAATTATTAAATAATGAAATTAATTATCGATAATTATCGATAGTTAATCATTATGATCATTAACAAAAAAAATTATGTGAAAATTTTTGAAATAAATAATCAATAATAAAAATTTTTATTTCATTGCATCAAGTACTAATATTTGACGAATTACGAATATATCTTTCTGTTTTATCGTCAATTGTCACTTTTGGCCACAAGCAATATCAAAAAAATTCGAAATCGTTTGAAAACGTTGAAATTAACTCACATGTAAAATATTAATTTTACTACGAAAAGAATTTCAATAGTAATCGTTACTCAATTATCCAATTGATGAAGATTGAATTTTTAATTATTAATCTATGATTAAATTTCCCAACTCTAATATTATATGCTTATGAAAAATTGATAAATGTATATGAATACATAACCTACAAAATGCCACAAACAAGCGAAATTATGATAAAAACTTGAAATGAAACTTGTTACTTTCCAGACATTCTGCATTATCATTTTTCTCTTCTCCTAAAATTGTGGTGGAAACTGTTGTGAAACAAACTTTGAACGAATTTCTTTTCTGCAGTACCAGGCATCACGCGCGTCGTTCGCCAAGCACCGGATGTCACACACACGCGTCGCATTCCCACGCATCAACGCCAGGCAGCTCACCATTGCACGGCTCCAATGCTGTCGCAGGACTGCTCAGTCCTCATAGAACTCCTCCAACCTCGCATCTAGGCCAGACAGGAAGCCCTCACAGATTGTCAACAGTAACAACCGCCGCGGGCAACGGAAACACTACTACGCCGCCAGTCGTCGCTCCTGTCGCTGCTCTACCCAATGTGGGAATAGAAATAAACGATGTCCAGCAGGGTGAGTTTATATACCTAATTTTCTTTTTTATTCTCTTTCTAATTAATTTTAAATCCCCGAATTCAAATTGTTTCATCATTTTAAAGAAAATCTTTTATCTTCGCTATATACGAGAATTAAACATGATTAAATAAAGTTTATCTTTTGGGACAAGATAATAGAAATGCAATAGTAAATTAGAATTGAACGTTATCAAATAATTAATTCGATAGAATTTTTTATTTTATTTTTCATATGTTAATTTATTTTGAATATTGTTTAAATAATAATGTGTTTGGAAAATGATATTGATAATGATATTTGTTATTTTATTTGATAAGTAAGTATTATTTACAAACATTATTATTTCAAATGCGTTTTTTATTTATAAATTTTATTTATAATAATTATATTTATTATTATTCAAATATATTATTGATTAATTTTAGATAATTATAAATATTATGCAAGTACATAAAGATTAATAATTATAAAATTAATCATGATTTTTTATTTTTGTTTTTTTAATTAATAATTATTTCATTAAATTTTATTAATTTAAATTTTATTGAAAAATCAGTAATCATGATTAATTATTTTTAAATTTAACAATTAATAATTTTAACAAATTAATCATAATTTTAATAATTAATCTTCAAATTATTCTATCTTCAAATTACTCAAAAATTTTCAGATTTTAATTTTTTTTAAATTAATAAATGACTCATTAATCCTAGAAAATTTTTTTTATCTCATTATTAATAAAAATTATTAATTAATATCAAAAACTCAGTCAAATGAAAGTAAATCAGAAATTAATATTAACCCTGTTCAAATATTTACCTTGAATAATTCAACTTTATAAACTATTTTCCATTAATACAGAAATAAGAGTTTAGGTTTTTTTTAAATTCATTGACATATAAACTTTCCTATTTAATTCTAGAAAATCGATTTTCACGAGATTGCATTATTTCGATGAATAATCCATTCTTTCAAAGTGCTCTTTAGATTGCATTTTATGAACTAATCGACTATAAGTCCTCTTAAAACTAGTTATATTCAAAGCATTTATGTGGTGTTTAATATGCCAAATTTTTATCTAGAAATTATAATGTCATAAATTTAAGATAATATAAGATAATATAAGAATAATATCAAATATTACAAATATTACAAGTAAACAAATATTTCAAAATAGCGTGAAATAATAGAATCATAATTTTATTAATTTTTCATTCAATTTTTTATTTTAATAATATTTTATTAATGAGAGATACATTAATTTTCCTATTTGTAATTCGTAAAATTATTTTATCACATTCTCTTTTTAATATAATTAATTATATTAATTACTACAATAATATAATAAATATAATATATAATATAATAAATCAAATTAAATTAATTGTATTATGAGAAATCCAATTTGATTAATTAATTTCTAAATTAATTCATTCTAATTTTTTTATTTTCAAATTCATTTATTATTTTTAATTATTTTATCCTTATATTTAATTTGTAAAAAATATTTAAAACAAAATTATAGAATAAATATGATGACAACAAAAAAAAAAGAAAAATAATACAAAAATAAAAGAAAAAGAAAAAATTAGTAATTATATAATACTTATGTTGCATAAAATAATAATAATAAATGATGCAAATGAAAGAAGAATATTTAATCATATATTCGTAAAGCTTAAATTTTTCTTTGTAATAGTATTCTATTGTAAATCAGAATAAATTTAATAAATAGAGAAAATTTATAATAATGATGGATACAATAATTCGAAAACTTTCGTGAACAACCGTATACTATTCAATACCGTTCAAAAATATCCATTAAATTACGAAATTTAGATTCGTATTTGTAATATCAATAAATGTTATTTAAACATTTAATATCGTAATTAAAATTAATCTTTATTATTTTGTTAAGGATTATATAATATTTTATATTCAAAATTACTTATTTCAGAATTACTAACTTAAATTATTACCTGTTTACCAATATAATGAAATATAATTAAATATTTAATTTAGATATTATTGTTTGCATGCTAATCTTTCTTTATTATTTCTCTGATAATTTCTTTCCATGTTTTTTTCATGTATAATATACTTCTTAAACAACGAGATCAGTCGTATTGAGTATCATCTTTATGAAATTATATTATTACTTTATCATTTATATAAAAGATAATTTTTACGTAAAAATAAATGTTATTATGCTACGATACTTTTGTATTATTGAGAGAGATTAATTATAAAAAAAAAAAATAATTGAAAAAAATTGTCTAAAAAAAATCTTTTTTTAACAAAATTTAAATTACATTTTATACAAAATAAAAAATGTTTGAATATTTTTTTTGAACGATAATATATATTTTTTTTAAATTAACAATTTTATTTGATAAAATAGAAATAAAAAAATAAAAATTGGCATGAAAATAATCATTTCAAATATCTTGTTATCTTATATTATATATGTAAAAAATTCTTTTACAATACATATTAATCGTATTATAAGAGGAGTTCATTGTAATAAATCGTAGACAAAAATAGTTGAAAGAAGAGCATAAATGTGCAGTGTTTATACGGGGCGCACAAAAACTTCTTCGGGCATCAGGGCCCCTTGTCGATGTCTGAGTGTTGCGTTTTCATTTTGCCAGGAAGGGTTAGTAACGGTTTTTAAAAAATGCAAATGACCTCGCGGCGCATAACGAGCATACACGAATCATTGTTAAAGAGATATGACACGGCTAAAGATACGCGTGCATCCATCGTCGTTCGCGTGGAATACTCGATTCTTCTCTCTGTCTCTCTCTGTCTCTCTCTCTCTCTCTCTCTCTCTCTCTTTCTTCTCCTTTTTTCTCTTCCCTCTGTTTGAAAATGAAACAAGCCGAAGAAACGTCCTTTTGTTCGAAACAATGCGACATGTTGAATCGTTGCTTATCCATCTTTTTTCGCGGAAATAACCAATTTACTTTGCTAAAGGCTAATTAACATTGAGAATATGAGAGCAGTTAAATTGACGTACAAATGCTTCAGGAAAAATTAATATTGACATTTATATTGATAGAAAAATAATTTGAAAAAACTAAATGAGGATATCATTATTTTTATAAGTCTGTTTTTTGGAAATATTAAAAAAAAATCTTTCATACAAAAATTGAATGGTTTTGAGAAAGGCGCGACATAATGTAGGTTAATTAGCTTTTTTCACTTTTTTTTTATAAATGCGTTATATAAAGATTATATAAAGATTATATAAATTTGTTTCTTTAAACAGGACCATATATTTTTTAATTCATAAATAGATGTAACATTATTTTCTATAATATTGACATTTATACTGAATCAATTTAATTAAGAACTATTAATTTAAAAAAAAAAGATATTTAATTATCTTCAAAACTTCATAATTTTTCAAGTATTTGGTAATTATATTATATTATATGGTAATTATATTATATCATGCTCTCCTCGAAACGATTCTTCTGTCTGAAACATTTTTTAATATTTCCGAAAACATGTGAAATATTTTAGATGTTAAAATTACATAAAATACCCGGTATATTATATTATATACAAAATATACTTGAAAGTATTATGAAATTACCATTTTCTTATATTCTAATGATATATTCTGATTTCAAAATAATATTTGTATGAATTTAATATATGATATTTGAAATATCATTTTAAAAAAATAAAAATTCTCAAAAACATAAAAATATTTATTTATCTA
This sequence comes from Apis laboriosa, assembly GCF_014066325.1. Taxonomy (NCBI): domain Eukaryota; kingdom Metazoa; phylum Arthropoda; class Insecta; order Hymenoptera; family Apidae; genus Apis; species Apis laboriosa. The sequence goes on from NW_025223765.1 coordinate 855,724, forward strand.
TTTCAAAAATCTTATAAGAAATCAAAAAGTCGAGATTTCATATTCTATGCTCTAATGGTGCATTCTATGCTCCATGATTTCTTGTCCTTCTTATTTTAATAGATCATCACATCATCCATGTTATAGATACTACTATAATATTTTTATTTAAAATCTTAAAAAAATCCTATTTAAAAGATTTTAACGTGATAATTTTTTTCGTGATAATAAGAAAAAATTATTACGTTATCTTTCTATTCATAACAAAAAGAATAAAAAGTGACACAGATAAACAATAGTCCGTTTCGCAGTAGTTGCGGTCGGTGTTACACCGCCAGGCTCTCCCCATACTGGCGCCGGTTCAGGTGCCCATCACTGGCGATCAAGGCTTAACACTATCAAGAACTCTTTCCTTGGTAGTCCTCGATTTCATCGGCGCAAATTGCTCACAAGTGCTGAGGAGGTATTTTTTTATTTAATTAAATAAATATTTATGAACTACTTTCATCCATAAGTCACCTAATATTTGAGAATATATTTCAGAATATAAAGAAATGAAAATTATAATTATGAAATATGATATTGGTATTAATTAACCATATTATGAAGAAATAATATATTTCGATTATCTTAATATAATTTTATTTTAATACATTAGCAATAATAATGCAAATACATGCATGTGTTTTAAAAAAATAATTTTAAACTATAAATTATAATTACAACATAAATAAATATATATATTTACCTATTAAAATATATAAATATAAATAAATTTAAACAAATAATTGCAACAAAATCTATTATCATCATATATGAATTAATAATAATTTTAATTTGGATATGGTTAAACATATTATAATATAATTATATAAAATAAGTATAATTTCATCATTTTTTTAATATATTCAATACATGTTTTATTCATATCATTTTTTCTTAAAAAAATATACAACTCTTATATTAAATAATAGATGAATTTTAAACATAATAATTCTTTTGATCTCTGATGAAAATGAAATATAGTTTTAATTTAAATATAGTTTACAAATTTTATTTTTTATATATTATTTTTATTTTTATAATTGCGATATTAATAAATTCAAAAATTAATGTTAACCAAAGTTTATTAATAATTTATTAATAGTTTATAATTTTATGTTTAAAATTAAAAAGTGACTTATGGATAGGACTGTACATATTTTAGAAATATCGTCACGAATAAAATATATTTCTTTTATTTGTATAGGTACATCTCACTCCGGATTCTTCTCCAGAACTTACAAAGAAATCATGGTTTGGTAGTCTAATGACCACGGAGAAAGATGAAACATTTACCATTCTCGTAAAAGGAAAAGTGTTAGCAAGCGTCAAAGCCGACTTGATACATGCTTTTTTATCGGTAAGCTTTTTTTTACTTAATATTCCTTATTTACATTATACATTATCGATCAAAAGTTTGGAATGATTAAAAAATTCTATAAAATCCAATTATTTAAAAAAAGTTAACTTAAAATTAAATTCTTTCAAAAAAGAAAAAAATCTATCAAACTAATAAAATTATTATTAAATTCTTATTTATTGTCATATAAAATTTCAAATATTTAAAAAATAATCATTATAATAATATATTAATTATAATAATATAATATAATAAAATAATATAATATAATAAAATAATATAATAATTAGTTGAATATTATTTGCAACAATTATGTTTAAATTATGATTATTTTGAATGATTTTATTATTTGAATAATTTTAAATGATTTTTCTTTATTATTTTGTTATTTTTTTATTATTTTATTAATTTTTAAACAAAATAATTTTTGTTTTATTTTTTATATTTTATTCAAATTCAATATATTCAATTCAAATAATTTCTCAAAATATACATAGAAATAATACATATAATAATAATATACATAAATATACATACATAAAAATATACATAAATTCTTGCAATATCTCACGTATATAGTTACAAACAACAATATATTTGTCAATAACTACAATATAATTGTATTTATAATTATTATAATAATAAATTTACCATAATATCTTTCTGACAAATTGTTTGAAGTGAGAACAATTCTGACAACAAATGTGATTAAATTTCAAGCAAATTTATGAAATGAACTTGGAATTTAATAATTTACTGTGGTCAAAATGAAAATTAATTCAAAATATGTAATAACAGATAATCTCACCACAATCTTTTATATTAATATATTTGTTATTTTATTTGAATAAATTAAAAAAATTATTAAAAAATTATATATTATTATATTAAAATGTATATTATATTATATTAAAATTATATATTACACAAATTAAAATTATTTTTATCACATTATTTATAATAAAAAAATAATATTTGAATAATATATTAGAATAAAAAAAAATATTTGAAATAATTTATAATTTTAAAATATAGTATTATATTTTTATAGATTATTAATTTAAATTTTATAAAACGTCACGTTAATAAATTTTTATTAAAGTTTTTTTAGATATATATATTTTAATTATATTATTATATTTATATTATATTTTTCCTACTATATTTTTATAATGTGCAGTTTATAATGTGTCAATAACAACATGAAAAGAAAAAAAAAATGAAAAAGTATCAAATTTTTGATCAATAGTGTTTTAAATTTCTCAGGTTCATATAAAAAGCAAGCAAGTTTTGATCAACAGATAGCAGAGTTATCTCACAGTGTAAGCTCACCCATGTCCTTCAAAGTGGAATACAAGAGGGGTAGTACAGCGCCGGCCATGTTTCAAAGACAAGTCCGTTTTCAAGTAGACATCAGCGCCATATCAAAACAGCCAAGTGAACCATTGTTTGCCATTACTTTTACTCTTTTAAGCGGTAAGTGAATTTTCAATTCATTAAATATTGTCACAATAACTCTGTATTTGAAAATCGGAATAATTCATATTTATTTTTTTATTTTTTTTTATTTTTTATTATTTGTCAATAGTTCAGAAAAAAAACGATCATATTATTGGATTTTAAGTTATTTATACTTGAATTTTTATTATATAATATGAATATGAAAGTAAAATTTTATTTTATTATAATAATGCTTTGAATTATCATTATTCTATACCAATACTTAATATACGTAATAAAAAGTATTTTATATAATTATATCTTTTAATTTTTTGTATTTCTAACTTATATCAACTTAATTTATATTAACTTAAAATCATAGTACTATAAAAGTATTTATAAAAATACAACAATATAAAATATATATATAATGATATGTTTTTATGAATTATATATATTGAAAAATGTTGTTTTATTATGCTTTAATATTATTATTATATTATATATTATATTATTATAATAATATTATTATTGTTTTAAAATTAGTTTATAATTTTAATATTTTTTAGTATTTTTTTTAGTATTTAATCCTTTATTTGATTAGTAAAAATAGAATAACTCCATAAGATGTGATTAATGTCTTATTTTAGAAATATGCAATTGCACTTACAAACAAGTTATTAATTTCTATATCTATAGAAAATTATTTGATTTTTATTTTTTTTTTTTTATTAAACAATTATAAAAAATTTAAATTTGCATTAAATGAAGGAAGATAGTAAGATAATAATATGACTCTATCTCACTTTATCTAACGCAAATTTAAAAAATTATTTAATAAATAAATTTCGACATTTTCTATACCAAATTTTTTTACTTATTTTGCTTTCTGTAATTGATTCTTAAAATATATATCATAAATATGTTAACATCTTATATAACTGAAATTAGAAAAAAAAAGAACTTCAAAAATGGCTTTTAGATATAAAACTTTTACTCTTTTCTCTCGTTCTTTTTATTTTGTCCAATATTTATTTATAAATGTCGAAACAAAACAAAAAGGATATATTGTATTTTTGAATACAAATCGCGAAAAATAATAGATTGGTAAGGTAGCAGTTTTTCGAGTTTGGCAATTGTCCAAGCGCAACTAGATCGATGTTACCTTGGCAAGTATTATTTTATATTCTGCTTGTATATCAGAACCATGTATAATGTATAATGTATAATCTAATGTTATTTATTTTCTCTATTCTTTCATGATCTGTCAATCGAATATAACTTGATTTACATTGTACACTTATAATTAGAAAAGAAAAAAAATTACAGTTGGCTAAAAAAATATTCAATTATATTAAACATATTTAAATATACAATTTATAATAATATAACTATATCAGTAAAGAAAAATTATAATTTTAATAAGAAATGATTTAAGAAGAAGATGTAATGATTTAAGAATTTAGAAGATGTAATTAATAAGAATATTCTTGACTTAAAAATAAATCAAAAATATTCATATGAAACTCGATTTTTAAGAAAATAATCAAATTTGAAGTGCTTAAATATTTAGAAAAGAGTAATAATAAACATTTAATGTTATATACTAAAAAAATAATCATATTATTACAATTAAATAATAAATAAATCATTTAATTGTAAATATATTAATAATTTTTCAAATAAAAAAATTGATTTTAAAATAACAATAAAATGACACAACTTTTTAACTCTTTTTAATCATATGTTCCAACTTCAATAATAAATGATTATCGATTATATTCGATTGATTTTTTAGGAAACATTCGAAGATTTCGAAGAGTTTGCGAACACATTCAGGCACAAGTCTGCTCAAGAAATGTAGGAATCAATTTGGGAGGGCAGAGCCGAGCAGCGCCACCTAGTCCACGAGCATCACGAAAATTTACCACGGAGATGAGCGAAAGTTCCAGCTGTGGAAGCGATACTAGCGAACGGTTATTTCTCAGCCCGCATCCAGCTACCAGACAGGTAGTCTGTTTCAACAAGGTAGTGCATCATCTTCCTCCTCCTTCCCCTACATACCATTATCGCGATAATTATTATATAATTATTATATTTGGAAACGTTATCGTTCTTCATGGAAACCAGTTACCAAAGGTGAAAATCGTTTATCTTCTAACAATTGTCTCAATCTTGACAAATTGCCACAAATTATCACAAATTATCACAAATTACTACATATGTTTCACATTAATAGTCCTTAGTATCACGCATAGATATTAATGACTGTTCGCGTTATGCACTGAAAAGCAAATGCAAGTAGATACTATAAATTGAGAGGATACTGATAGAAATCTTGATAGGTTTTGTTATATAGGATAATAAAAAAAAGTTCATCAGTTTTAATCTAGACATTAACATAATATATTTAATATATTTTAATAAGATTCACCAAATGAAACAAAGATCTTGTAAATATGGGTTAAAATTAATATTTTCAAAGCAATAAATAAGATAATTCGTTTAAATTTTAATTCGTTTAAAATTTTGAAAATATTAATTCTTCTATTCAATTTTCTGATTACTTTTTATATATCCTCCAATTTCTGATACATTTCATATGCACTTTATACGCACAATAGCACAATGAAAACAAAAAATTGCTTATATATCTTTAAAAACAATTATTTTTCAATCCATGTTTATTAGGATTTTTTTTTATTTGATGAGAATTATTTACTGTAAAAGTCATGAAATCTTTTATTATTTGTATAATATAAAATTAAATTAAAATATTAAGTTATTTATATTTATTATTTAATTTAAATAATTTAGACATCATTAAAGCTTTTATCATTTTATTACAAATATAAAAATTATTATTCTTTTTTTTTAATATATATTAATTTTCTGCCAATATTATTGCCGTAATTAATAGTATTATAATATAAATACACTAGCAATAACAATACACTAGAATCAATTAATATTTAAAATTTTTTTCTTATTCTTAATATATTTTGTTTTTATTTTTATTTATTCATTTAAATAATTAATTTATTTTCAAATTAATTAATTTAATCCTTATTATTAGAACATAAACTGATTGTGATTTAAGCTTTTCTCTATTTATATCTTACTTAATTATTTATATATTATTTAATTATTTATATTTTAATTAAAATCTATTTGTTAATTTATAACTAATTAAACAAAAATATATTTTAAAATGCTAATATAATTAAAATCTACATCAATGTTATCCAGTGTTACCAATTTATAGTATTCTCCCAGTTTATGGTAAATGATTAGACGCTAGCTTGATATTAATAACGAAAAAGCCAACATTAAATGAATTTTTTTATATTTATTCATGTATTTCATTTTAATAATTATATACAAATATCAAATGAAACTGTTAAAATTTTCAATTATAAATAAAATAATAATAATTTTCCAATTATTTTTTTTGTTTCAAAAAAAATTGAAACTTTTATTACATTTTTATATTAAAAAAAAATTTATTTCTTTGAAGATAAAACAAAATTTCATTTAAATAGGAATATTTATTCTATTTTTAAAAAATTTCAATTGTAGCAAGCAGTTTTTTTATCATAATATAATTAAAAAAATTTCAGAAATCTATTTATTAAAATTTTATTTCTTAACAAATAATATTTTTATTCATATATATAAAAAAAAAAGAAAGAGAAAAAAGAAAGAAAAAAAAAATAACTTAAAGTTTTAAGAATTTCAAATTTCGAAACTTTCGAAATCTTACAAATTTTCAAATTTAAAAATTATTTGAGAATTGAACTCAAATTTACTAACAAAAAAGAAATGATTTAAAAATTAAAAATTCAATAAATAATTTTTATTTATAAAAGTTATTAATAGTTTTATTTATTTTCTAATTATATAGCTAATTACACGTAGCTATAGCTAATTTTCCATAATAATAAGTATATTAAAACATCATTAAAGCTTTTTATTATTTATTAAATATGTATATATATATATAAAATATATATAAAATAAAAAAAAATTATAAATAAAAAAAATGATTATTTTAATAGTACAGAAAAAAAATTATTTCTAATCTTTCAACTTTAATATACAAAAGATTTCTTAATAAATAAAATTAAATTTTAAGATATCGCGAGGATTTTTAAATTTATAGAAAACAACGTTTACAGTAGTACAAAGTAATAATATTTTTTTCATTTATTCTAAATCCAAATTTTAAAAATTATTCAAAATTATTTTTACAAAAAATGTTTTGTCAAAAGCAAATATTATATTATACTATAAATTATGAATAAATTATTGAAAATTTATAAAATCAATAAAAGTAATATTACATACTTCGCAGCACTTAGAAAATTTGTTCAAATTTTAACAACTTAAATGTCACCATCGAAGACAATTTTTATTCGCTATTAGAATTCATGAATAGTAAAAAAAAATTATGCTTCTATGCTTCGTTCCGCCTTAATTATTTATTAATTTATTTAATTTATTTTATTCGATATTTAATTGTTATTCATATTTCCAGATCGACTCGGACATCGAGTCGGATACATCCGTATTCGACGTGAAGTCACCGACCCGTGAAAATGGTCGCAGAAGTTCGACCTCGACGAACAATAACAATCCGTTACCGGGTGACACGACCCCTACACCGGGAAGTCCGACGAAAGCGGTGCGCAGCAATTCGGAGAGTCAAAACACGCCGGAAAAAAAATGCGTAACTACGATGAGCGGCAACAACATAGCGTGATACTATCAGAACTTCCGTTTCGAGTTTCGATCAAGTTTGAAGAACTTGTGGGACAGCGCCCAGAGATTCTGGTGAATCCCTCATCCGATCAAGAAATGATCCGAGGAACTAACCAGCAACGAATCTTGAAATGATGCTTCAACTGAGGATAAACTTCAATGAGGCATTAAGCTATCGATCCGAATAACAATAAGGAAAACACTTAATGCGATGGCACAGAGGTTAGAAATGATACCATTTCAAGAAAGTCTAATAAAAATATCTTGACTTTTTTTTGTCGCGAATCAACGAACGTCAAAAGCGACCGAGAGAGAATTTTAAAAGAGAACCAATGATAAACGTTCCTAAGAACGAGAATATCCATTTAAAGAAAGAACAAGTCCAGATCTGAGGAAATTCATCGAGGAAGCACAAAATGCAATTCAACTGAGAAAAAAGGCGGAAAGAAGTTTGTGCTGCCACGCAAATTGTTCTGATTATTTCATTGCAGTGATCGCACAGTGATGTGTGTAATGATCGTTTTGTCGCGGGAATCATAGTACAGTTTTTTTATCTGAAAGTGAAGTGCAATAGTGACGTTTGTACCGGTATACTTACGTCGGATCATGTAAGAATGGTTTATCGGTACGTATTATACTTGTTGTACATCGCTAATTAGCGATCTCGTTTTTATCATTAAAGAAAAAACCTGAGAAGTTGAATAGACATTGATTATACACTATTTTATATTATGCGAAGAAACTTTTAATATATGTTGCTGATAAGTTAGCAGCTAAAATGGAATAGTCCTCTTCTTTTTTGTTCACTAGATAGAATATTTGCAATATAATTATTGTATTTCTTGATATTATTTTCAAATTTTTTTAGTAAAATAAATTTATCTATTTTCCAATTTAAAATATAATATTTTTTCTATTAATAGAAATTTTCGTGAAAATGAAATAAAATAACTTCAAATGATGATGAAAATAAAAAAAAAATTTACTGAGTTTAAAAAAGCAATAAATGTATGTCACTTACTCTTACTTTAATGAATATCTGTGTCTTATATGCATTCAAAGTTGTTAAATATCAAGACAAAATGGTTGCTAATGACAGTAGTAGCATAAGGAAAGAAGAATAATTCTTCATTCTAGAAAAAATTAGATAATGACGCAACACTAATAGCTTGACCAAGCCATTAGTGTCGTATTGTCGCATTTTATTCCTACACAACGAATTATTTTCTTATGAAATATACATTGCTATTCTAATGGTATTGGCAATTATTTTATTCCGATATTTGGTAATGCTCTGATATATTAGATACTGTATTTCATATACCATTTGTTTATTGCAAAGTAAGATTAAGTTTTATCAAATCATTATTCGATATAATCATAAAATGATAATAATTGACATGTTATAAAAAACTTAACTATTTATTACATAGTACAATATAATAGAAGCAAACTTAAAATTAATTTTAATTATTTAAAAGAAAAATGAAAATATTGAATTCAAATTAATTATTTTTCAGTAATATAAATATATCTTATAGATACAACTTCTCACAGAAAACAAAAATATTTTTTGAGTTTTTTAAGTTTTTAATAAATAAAAAAATCACACAAATTTAAGAAATTGAAAATGTTATATATGTTTATCATATAAATTTTATCTATAATCATAATCCAATACTTTGGCCAATATATTTTTTTATTTTTATAAATATATATATATATATATATATATATATATATAAATCAATTAATTAGATTCCTTGCAATTGCCAACTTACCAACAAGTTTCTTCGCTGTTTTATTTTTTAATTTCAATCAATTTTTAATCAATTTCTCTGGGTTTTTGAATTATAAATTTGTTTCCTTCCTTCGTTGGAATGGTTCCGTTTATATTGATTAATTGCATCGTTATATACGACTTTGTTACAAAAGTGTAAGTGCTAAGTATTCAATTATTAATTACAATGCGTAAATTATTCGCTCGTTTCCGAACTGTTGTTCCACCGAACTGTTGTTTCGAAATTATAAATTAATAATTATCTTTAAATCGAATTTTATTTGAAATTTATAATGAAACATACTGAACATTTCTCGCGATTCAGAATGCATTCACTTTTTTATATTTTTTTTCTCCTCTCCAATATACATATATATTTTTCTGAAATAATATAAACAATAATATAAACAATGAAGTGATCATAATCGGAAACGAAGTCTTTCTTGTTCGCTTGAGGCAATCGATATTTTATTGCAAACGAGAAAGAGCCGGATATGCCTTATATGCAAAAATACCCTAATATTGATTCCGCCTTAATCGAATATAAAATAATGCAACTAATGTTCCACTAGAAGAAGAAATATTAAGTATTAAAAATTTCGTGGAATACAGCTTCCCGATTTAATGAGCAAAAATGAAAATCTGAAGAAGAGACTCTTCTTCGATCGATGTATTACAGCAACGCTATTTTTACATTTTCCGCGCAATAAAGATAAAATTTTTCTAGTTCGTTTAGTGCTTTGAAAAGAGAAAAAAATATCTAATATAAACAAGTAGGCACATTTTTGCAAAGGGGAAAGAAAGTACGAAAGAGAAAGATTCCAACATTCATCAGTTATCCATTTTTGTCCTCTTCAATTTTTGAATGGCAAACAATTCTCACGTTCTCGACCATGAATCGTTTCTCATGCCGACACTTTTAAATCTCAAATCTTTGAATCCTTGATCCAACATCTTCTCAACGACGTTGTGATTATAGCCAATCGATTCTACATACGAGTCGCTAAAAGCGTCTCTTGATGTTTCTATAACTTTTTTGCGAAATACGTATGTAGTAGAAAAGAGAGAGAAAAAAATGGGAAAGGAAATTAGAGAAAAAAAAGAAACGTGTTAAAAGAAGAAAAGAAAAAAAATTCACTCGTGGCGCAACAATCGCGTCGAGAGATTTATTTTTTGCACGTACGAGAAATCATTTCAAAAGACTAATATATAAATAAATAAATAAATACGAATATAAAATATATAAATAAATTAATAAATAAATAAATATATGTATATGTATATATAAATAATTGTATATATACATATATATATATATATATATATACAAATATACGCATATATACAGAACATCACACACACACGTACATGTATAAGTAAATTTCACTTACGAGCGACGCGTTCTGACGCGTACGGCTTCTTGTCTGCTACTAATGTGAAAATAAATATGAAAGAAAAGAGATAGAGAGAGAAATAAAAAATGCGAGATTGCAATAAGAAAAGATAAATATTTCTTTCTCTCTCTTTCTCTCTAACATTTCTATAATAGAATAAAATAAAGATAAGTGATTCCAAAAGATAAAAAAAAAAAAATAAGTATAATTATCGTACACGTTTTTCTCAACACACAAACATATCTCAAAAATAATCCCGGCTTCTTAGTGGAACGACGAACGCATTATAAACGCGATTAGTATCGAACCATTTTTAATCGAAGGCTCGTTATAGACGTAACCAAAGTCGAATCCTGCCGAACGTAAGTCTCGACGAACTGAACATAACTCTGCTCGCTTTTAATTGACGTAGTAAAACTTAAATCAACTCCAGAATTTTAAATCGTTATATTAAATTTATATTAAATTGTAAAAAATTTTAAATATTATTTTGAAAAAAAAGAAACATGCATTCACAAAATATAATCTTTCAAATACTCTATGCATTTTTTCGATTAGACGAAAGATTATTCAAAATATTATATTTCACAATTTTGATAAACGAAACATATACTATATATATAGTAAACATATACTATATATATATATATATATATATTCGGCGCGAAAGAAGCATTTCAAGCGGAGAGAAGATAATGATTTTTAATTTTTATAATTTGATCGTTGCTTGATATGGTAATATATATAGCAAAAAAAAAAAAGAATCTGGTGAAAACTCACTATTCTGATGATTCTAGTATTACTTAATCGAAATCTTAGCAGCAGACGAGACGATATGTAATTAGGCGGGGCAAGACGTTATTCGCTAAGATTTTTGCGATTAGATAAATATAAGCGAGAGAATTCGAACTTCAAATGTTCGCTCGAATCAAAAATTGCAATTGTCCCTAACGATTCCCGATAACTCTCGCTTTAGATATAACTTGTACATTATATCGCACATGATGACTCGTTCCTACATAAACAGCTATGTACTTACGAATTATTGAAAAAAAGGTATAATAAGGATTGTTGTTTCAATCAATATTTCGAAAACAAAGAAAGATTCTTTTTGTCAATAGAATTGATATAATCATTGTTTTTATTAAGTAAGAATTTGTCATTTCAGAAATATAAGAACAATTTTTGTTATAACATACGCGCGACGTAGATCAAAATTTTAGGATAAAGTTTATTCGTAAAAAATTTTTTTTCTCCCCATATTATCGCTGCATTTTTTTTTTTTGTTTTGTTTTGCTTTGCTTTATAAAAATCGACAAAAAAATTACTTGTAATATTTACTCAGTTTCGACAATAGCAAAATAAATAAATAACAAGTGCGAAAAATCGTAACAAAAAAGTGGAAAGTCAGACGTAAGCCTGATTTAATAGGCGATTAGATAACTCGATTCGATATTCCCTACATATTTATATTACAACATTCCATTAAGAAGCTTGCAGGTAGAAAATAAAAAGATATTGTATCGTTCGACGAACGGTATCTTACATGCTTCTAACCTAAATAGATAAGGAGAGGATGGAAGCAGCAAAAAAACAGGGAAAAAAAATTCATATTATGGTGTGAAAAATGGATTTAATACGTTTCCTGGAAATAAATCGAATTTTTCAATACGTGAAATCACAAATGAAATAATAGGAAATGAAAAACAGGAAAAAGGGAGAAGAATGCATGTGTGAATGAGAGAGAGAGAGAGAATGGTTGTTGAATATTGAAGCAAATCGTTTTTCATGTATTTCATGCGTCATACATAACACACACACCATTAATTCATAAATTGACTTAGATGTTAAGCTTGCGGTTATCTATTTACTAATTGCGGATTAATGTAAAACCATTCGTACGATATAAGTAATATGAACATAATTAAAAAAGGGGGAAAACTGATAGGAGGATTACGGGAGGGAGGGAGAGAACATAATGGGGAGGAAAAAAGAGAAAGAAATATGAGGACACAAGAGAAACAAATTACCGGCCATATTAATCTAGGATTTTATATCATGTGAATTTAAGAATGGAGAGAAATACTAAAGTACTTCGGTGAATACTCGAGTGAATGAATTTCTATCTGATGTATTTCATTTGCAATTGGGCGTACCGCTTAGCACACGCGTTTGCCTCATCTGTCACACATATTGCACGACGGATAATTAGCAATATTCTGTTATCCATATGTCTCTGATTTATTTATTTATTTATTTTTCGATTCGCTTTTGTCTCTCTGTACCGATATGCAGCGATTCGATTATTCATCTCGATTCAACAAATGCTGAAATTATTTTTCAATTAGATATTGAAGAACGAATGAACAATGAATCTCTATTTAAATTTTACTTTAATTATTCTATCTATTGATGATAATTGCTGTAATCTTCCTTTATTGTTATATTTATTTTAATGTATATCTTTAAATTTTATTAAATTTTATTTTCAATTATTTATAAAATAACTTTTTTTCTTGTAAAAAAATATATAATAACCTTTTTGTTATCTTTCAATACAACGGAAAAAAGAGTCTGAAATTCACCGTACTTATCACTGAGTGCACAGAAGGCAGGTGTTTTTCCTAGTGAGTACGAGATTGCTAAACAAAAATAATAAATGCAACAGTGTCTCTTCGACTGGGCATAAAAACTGTAGGAATTATACAAATTCCCAATACCGTATCCTTAAGGCATTAAGCTAGTCAAATAGAGATTTTTATACAATTTATAAGGCGATTTGCAATCGATTGATTTATTGCACGTTTACTTGTTGACTTTTTGTTATACACACATGGGTACACTGTGCTTTCGAGCTTGCATCGTAGCAGCCTTATTTCAGATATTAAATAAATAAATTATATCGTTATATAATTTAAATATCTTTGCCACTGTACAAATATTAAAGTAATCAGTTTTTCTATTGGAATTTGAACATAAAAAAAATTATCATTTCATTTCTTTATTCTTTTAGCTTTTAACTTTATAAACCATTATTTTTATTATATTTATTTTTAAAGTGCATCGATAATGCTGTGGCGATAATGCTCTGGTGAAATTTAAATGTCAACTGAAATTAGAATTACAAATAAGATTAAAATTAAATTAAAAATAATATTTGAACATCTTATCCACAATTTCCGTTTGAGATAGCAGTTTTTATATAACTACAAAGGTTGCTGCGATGCATCGTGGTGCCTAGTAAATGCATTATCTATTGTAAGATATTCTCTCTCGTCGCTCGAAGTTTAAAATAACCGATTATTATTATGCTTCTGTCACATTCGTATAATTATCGTGTGTATTTACGAATCTCTACACGAACGATTTAGTGCATGAAACGGATGGATCACTAAGACAAAAAAAAATTGAGGTTATGCTCGAAATTTGAAGATTGTCCACATTTTATTCACTTACGTTGATTATCAACGATTTCGTTCACGAATAATGTTCACTTTGCTAAAATCAGGCTCTCTTCACTAAAACTACGCTAATTACGACACAATAACATCGATAACATCATTTCGTCACTCTGCATGAAGTCTTTGCCAACCTATTCAATTCGCCAACTATTCCAATTAATTTATCAACTAGAACAAAATATCTCATTCTCTGATCATTTTGTCTTTCAATTCATTTTTGAATTTATTTATTGACAAATTTCCAATTTTATTGACATATTTTCAATTAAAATGATCTATTATAAAAGTGATTCTGTAAATTTTTAATGCCAATCATACCATATTACATTGCAAATTATATCTTCTCGTTTAGATTTAATTGATATTTTGAAGAGAAATTAGCAATATAAATTTTCATAATTTAAATCTAAATAACATCATTTAACGAAGAAACATTCGAAAATATATTCCAAATATTTATTTGAAATCGAGGAAAAAATTGAATATTTTTAAATTAATATTATTATGAAAAAAAAAAAGAAAGGAGAACATTGTTCTAAGATAGAAGTGTTGTCTGATGTAGTAAGTCAGCACACTTTCACTTAATCCAATCTTGTACGAGTTAATGACACGATGAATAAGTCCGATTAGTTAGTAAAGTTTAAAGGCGTGAATCTGTAGTTCCACTGTGTTGATTGCTATATTAGAAACAAAATCAATTAGAAACACACCCGAAGATGCCTCTTTTCATGTCAACTATTATACTGTTCGCAGTACCGGTTTTCTTCACCATTTACGCATAGATGGCAATATGCACTGATTTTCGATGCTTTTCACATTAGCGTGCAACATTTTGTTATGTTATCAAAAATTTTCTACCCTTTACACTTGTATTTTATTATTTGCTATTGCATATTTATATTTGTCGATGTCATATTCTACAATAATATATTGAATGTTTTATAAACATGTCATGTACTTTTGCAAATACATACTGTTATGTAATAAAAATTGCATTGAAATTTAGATTTACAAGTGTAAAGTGGATCAAATGTAATTTTCTAATAGCCAATATAGATATATAAGTAGACATTACCTCGAGTCAAGATTTCAATCGTTTCTAATTTGATGGAAACAAATGATTAAATTCTTATTATAATTATTGAATTTCGATTTCATTTTTGATATAAAAAATTTAAAAAAAATTGAATAAGAAATATGTTGAAAAAGTATCAGTCAAAATTATTATTATATCGAGAATTCGGTTATTCTTTCTTGAAAAAAAATTAAAATACTTTTTGATTAGGAAAATCCATACCACCAAATTATCAATATTTATAATCGTAGCAACGAAATTATTTTCAAGATTCATTTAGCAATATTACGATATACTTTTAATACAGCATATCTTGACAATGAAATGTTTCAAAATCGAAATGTCGTACACAAGGGATCCACGAATCGTATCTTGTGTCAACGAGCTTCGATTCTGAGTATCGATTATATGTATTTCGATTGAAATCTTTCACTTTATTAGAATTTATAACAATATATTAATTATTAAATATTCAAAAAAAAATAAATGACCAATAGATATATATATAAATATATAATAAATAATGTGATGAATGTAGGAATACTTTCAAATATTATTCAAAATTAAAATTGAAAATTTTCAAATTCGTAAATAATGATAACGATTAATAAATCGTTTAGATTTAAATTGTAAAATTTCAATATGAATAATTTCTAATAATGATTATCCAATGTTTTCCTACTTATCGACAGTTGATTAATTCAAGATTTCAAGATTTGACTGATGATAATTTCAAGATTCTTCGACATTGTTGAATTCTTAATATGCAAATAATAATCAACTTTTAATATTCGTTATAATGAAACTTTTAATAAATTTTCGAGGCATATTATCTATTGCAATACGCGTATCAAATGAGTAAATTATCATCTGAAAATTTCGGGTGAAACAATTCATATCAAAAATACATAATCAATATTCTAGTTAATGGATCCCAGGAGTACAGCGATTCGATTTGCCAGTTACGCATTGTATGTACCGAGTATTTAGTAACGTCCATGACAACTGACAATAACGGCTGTGAGTCCGAAGATGTGTTTTCCAAAAAATATTCCTTATTGTAAACCATTTCGCTTAACTTGTCTGCGTGAGAACTTTCGTCGAAATTCTAATGGAAACCGATCTATAAAAATTACAAATTATTTATTATGTAATATAAATAATTCGAAATATATACAAGTTTATAAAAAATTTATAAATTTAATAATATAAAGCAAAGATAATTATTATTTGTAATTGTTATTTTGATATATTACTTCTTAAAGAAAATGAAAGTTATTTAATTTCATTAATGAAATATTGAAACATATGCAGAATTTAAAGTATTAGAATTTTGGTCGGTTTTCATGAAAAAAATTTCGAAATATGGAAGGATGAACTATCTAATCGTCGCATGAGTACAGCAATATACATAAGTATTCACTATATGCAGCCGATTACGATAAAGTTACAAAATACTTAATAATGTCGCTTATTTTGCAAATAAAGAACACTTCTAACGAAAAATGGTTATGTCGATTATTCTTAATCTGTTCTAAATCATTATAAAATTAACAAAAAATAATATATGTATAATTATATATGCATAATTATTTAAGATATGGATATGGACAAGCAATGGAATAATCAGTTCTATCAAATAATATAAATCGATATCAATGAATATTATAAATATTTCGAAAAAATTATTAAAAATTTTTAAGAAAAATATATTTCAATATAAATTAGAAAAAAATAAATCCTATTGTTTCAAAAATTGAAATAGTTATTATATTGTAAAATCGACTAACCATTTTTAAAATATTAACATTTGGCGACGAACTTATCCATAAAATTTGAACGGTTGTGTTCAGAGGAATTAGGGATTTGCGCTAAATTCGATGCACTTGCAATAAACTATTTTTTTACGAAGAAAGAAGAAATAATTCTACCCTGAAACTCTTGTTCCGCATTGTAGCAAAAGAACTAGCTTCTTTTAAATATTCAATTTTTGAAACCACGGCAACGGTGTACGCATATTGTGCTTCGAATGTCTCACGGTCCCATAAATTAATTAAACCATTTTTTTTTCGCAATCATAAATGCATTTCGTCTTCTATTATTTAGATGATTTAATCGCAATTATTCTATCTTATTCAATTTTATCGAATAAAATTTATATTCAATTGTTTAATTACTTTTTATATAATAATTTATCTGTGAAGGAAGCTACAAATACAAATTATACAATTATTGTACTAACGAATACTACTGGTACTTGTCACGCAATGACTATGGATTATTATGTATTATTATAAAATAATATCGTTAGTTTTCAAGCAAACGAATAAACATGAGAATGTGGGGAGATGAAAATTGTAACATATTTGTTGATGGCCAATATCAAATATGTATAAAAGTAATAATAATGCAACATTACTAATAAACAAATATTACTAATTTTGTTGTAAATTTAATAATTCCCAAATTAAATATATATTAATTTTTTATTATGTCTATTTATATTATTATAATAACCTATTAATTAAAAATATAAGAAAATATATTCTATTTTTCATTATAATAATTTATAATGAAATAAAATAAGTTAAAATAAATTTATTAAATTATAAAAATATTAATGATTATAAAAATATATAATAATTTCATAATTCTAAGTTTCATGATACAATAATAAATTATTAGATTAAAGAAGAAGAAATTAATATAAATTAAAAACAAAAAAATATATAAATATATAAATTAAAAATATTTTAAAAAAATGTTAATATATTCGTGAAATGTTTTTAAAGTTTTTTTGATTTTAAATAAATATAAAACTTAATATACAAAATGTCAGTTGAAATTTATTAAATGAAGCAAAACAGTGATAGAGCGACAGCTCTATCTCCGTCACATTATCATTTCTTTATCTCCATCTAATTTTAACACAAACTTCAATTATAATTTAATAAATAAATCTAAACTGACATTTTTTTATATCAACTTTTATATTTATTTTTGCCTTTAAAATTAATCTTCTAGATAAAGATATTTCATGAATATATTTCATTTCTGAATCAGATAGTTGACTTGTTATGTCAAACGTGAAAAGATGTTATAAAATTTTGGCGGTATATAGATCTTTTATTTATTAATTTAAGTTAAAAAATGCCAAAACGTCCATGTCCTTTTGAGGATAATTTATTACCCCAATTGAAAGTACACGTATGTCAGAAACAAGTAGATAACGGTGTTTGTCAAGAGGAACGAATGAAAAATGTTTACGGTATGGAGGTTATAATACAAGATCTTCAAACGAAATATTATAAATATTAATACATTAATTTTTCTTTTTATTTCGTATAGAGAAAACAATGGATTTATTAAAAGAAGGTGTTAAAACATTATCACAAAGATTAAATACTTTCACAGAATTAGATCCCATTAATATACCATCGTCGAAATCCTGTTGCAAATCCAAAACTGAACGTATTCAAAAACAAATGATATTAAATAATAAATTAGAATTATTACAAGCAGATAAAATTATAAAGGTAAGTTAATTGTTTATTAATTCTTAGATATATTTTTTTTATTATAAATATATTTATCTTAATATACAATAATATAAAAGTTTTAAAATAAAATTAATATCTTACTTTTTTTTATCTTTTATAAGGATATTCAACCAAAATATGATCTTTGTGAATGCAGTCGAATAATAAATCAAAACATGTTTAGTAAATGTTCCTATTGTGATCAAATTTTATGTAATTTTTGTTTATTTGAATGTATCAATTGCTCAGAATTATTTTGCCAAAACTGTTCTTTACCCACGTAAGTTATTTTAATGTTTAATGTTTAATTAAAAATAATTACCTTAAATTATATATATTGTATTATAATATTAGAAAATTAAACTTCTTTTATTTATTTATTTTTACAGATATGATAATGAAGAACAAAATAAATGTCTTAATTGTTATAGATAAAATTAAAATATTTTATATAATCTTTTTGTATTTCATATTTATATTTACAGATTTTTTAATGTAAATGTTTTTAAATTAATAAAAACAATAAATAGAAACATATTCATAGTATGTATTATATATTTTAAATAAAAAAACAACCTATTATTCTATCCTTGTTTCATTTTTTTTAAGAAGTAAGAAAAATATTTATTTAAATTCTTTAATAAATGTCGTTTTCGTTATTCGCTATATGAAAAATTAAAAATATTTCTATAAGAAAATATTGAAATTAATCTTAATATACTTAATTAGAAATTAAAGATGTATAGAATTAAAAATAGAAATAGGGAAAATAAAAGATCATCGTTTTAAAATATCCCATAAAAATAAAAACTCACTAAAATATATTTTACAGAATGTTACTATTATTTCGATGAGTTCAAAATGATAGTATATCGGTAATCGATAGTTTGAAAAAAATTAAAATTTATTTTAAACAATTTATATTAAATACATTAAATTTATAAACGAATAAAAAAAATAAATAAGTCTTCAAAAAAAATAAATACTTTATAATGAAATGCATCTGCATATTATCACGTGTATTCTCTAAAACATCTGAATGACAGAAAGTGAAACTAAACGAAATAAACTTTAAAGTAAATCCTGAATTTAAAAACATAAGTAAGAAATATTGTATAAATAATTCATTTATTATTATTATTTATTATACTTATATTAATATTTCAACGTTTATTTTAATATAAATATTATTTTTAAAATAAAATATTCTAATAATTGATATAAAATAAATTTTTTATTTTATTTTTAAAATTAGCATAATAAAATTATTAAATATTATAATATAGATACAAAATAAATTTCTACTTAAATTTAGATACCAATATGATTCAAGGAGATAAAAGATCACACATATTAATTGAAGATAAAAATAATAATACATTAAAAATCAACAGTTTGGTAAGATACATATATTTAACATTTTAAAATTTTATTGCTAATAAAAGAAATTAAAATTAAATATAAATCATAGTTACAGAATGCTAAAAAGAAAAAACAATGTGATTTATCACAACATTGTAAAAAAGTGAATGTTACACAAAAACTAAAGCAAAAGAGTATAAAAAAATGTCAGAAGGTTAAAGAAAATTTAAATATTCCAAATATGTTTTTAAAATATAATGGAGAAGCATATAAATATCAAATTCAACAATTAAATTACTTATTTAAACAACCCTTAAACTATTCAACACTTACACAGGATGAATTATACATATTATATAAAAAATATAAATCAGATGGACATTATAAAAATAATAAGAATTTACCATCATTTACAAGTCATTTTGTTAATAATATGTTTAATGAAAATATTCATTTTCATGATAAGTTTTCTGATATACAAAATATGAAATCTAAAAACAATGAAGACATAATTGCAGATCTATATTGTAATAATCTTAATGAAAATCAACATATAGAAGAAAATTCAAAAATATATGAAATTCTACATTCAAATATAAATCAGGATCTATTGAAATGTACAGAAACTTCTCAAGTAAATAATATGGAAAGTAGAATACATAATAAATATCTTTATAATGAAGAAAATACTTTAACAAATAACAATTATAATTATATGAATCATAATGTACAATATAATAATTTGGAAATATTAAATGATATACAAAATATTGCTCAGTCAAAATCAAATACTAAAAAAATTTCTAATATAGAAGAGGATTATTTTACATGTAATTTAATAAATTCACAAAATATTTCCAAAGAACATCAAAATTCCAGATATATGAATAAAAATTTACTTTATAATATTTCTGATACAAATATGCAATATGAAAATTTAACTAATGATAGCGAAATTTCCCAAGAAAATAATATACATTATCCTGTACAGTATAATAATTTCTCATTAAATTCAAACTTTTATAGTGATTTCTATTTAAATAAATGCAATAGCACAACTTCTATAAATAATAACAATTGTCAATCATTAAAAAATGCACAATCAATTTGCATTCCTCACATCACAAACTTAGAATCATGTTTTAATGTAAAAAATTCTATCACACCTTATCCATTACCATTAATTAAAAGCCATTTAGAAGAACAAAGTAATTTTAACTTACCTATTTATACAGATACATATTCTGTATGTAATAAAAAATTAACTCATATTTCAAATGATAGTGTTAATGATATTCAAGCAAATTTTAATGCTTATAATTTAAATTCAACTGTAATATCAGATGATATACATTCACAAATAAATACATTCATCCCATCCTGTGGTAATATGATTAATCAGTATAATTAAAATATTATAATATTTAAAAATTTTACAAATTAAATTTATATGTTATAATTTGTATAATGTATATGTATAATGTATAAAATTTTATATAAGTACTCATTTTTTTTTTAAAATTACAAATATTCAATATTTATTTTATATCAGTATAAATTTTTAAGATAAATATGAAGTATATAAAAATCTTTTTTTTAAATAAACTTAAAAATAAACTTAAAACTTAAAAATATTTTAAATATATATGCTTTAAGTTTGAAATATGAAATAAATATAATATATTAATATCATAATTTATATGTAATCTTTTTCTTTTTTTTTTATTATCAATTTACATTTTTATAAAGAAACAAAAAGATGTTTTTAAAAAATATTTATATAATATATAAATATTTATATAATAATATAATAAGTAAAAAAGATTTATTTATAAAATATATTTTTTTAATAGAGAAAATTTAATATAATTATGTAAACCAAAATATTACAGTTTATTGGATAATATTTTATTTGAGTTTTCTTAAAATTTATTTAAATTGTAAAAATTCATTGTATTTATGCAACAAATAAAATATATATTTTCTTAAACTTTAAAGCATTTCAAATTTGTACATAATTGAACCAACATGGTCCCTATGATTTTTTTATTTTTTTCTTTTATAATACTTGAAATATAATATTGAATTATAAATATTATGTTACAATATAATAATTATATTATATTTATATTGAAATATAAATATATAAAATAATAATTGCATCTTTTACAAAATATATTAAGTACAAGACATATGTAATGTAATACAAAAAGTTATTAATTATTTTACTTTAAATAATTAAAAAATGTAAGTATGATAATACTATTGATAAACTTAATGTAAAAAAAGCAATTAATAGCAGATCTATAAAAACATATTCTTAACATTTTGTTTGATTTTATACAACTTAATAATTAGTATCAAAAATTTAACAATTAATTATAAAATATATTCTGAAATTGTTTCAGAATAAAGATTATATTTTTTTTAAATATTATTTTTAAATATTAAATTTCAGATTATTATATTATTCATAAAATATATGTAAATATATACAAGAGTACTCGCGTATAGACACACAAATAATACAGTTATTTAAGAAAGACATTCTTACAAGTTATAATGGTGTTATATTTGTATGGTCCTTCATATTTTTTCGATAACCAGAAAAATCAGTTATCAAATCAATTTCATCAACATCCTCACTCAGAAGTCGACCTTCGATATCATCCTTTGATCTTCGAAATAACCTGCAATTGAAATATGAATAAATTATCAAATTTATTATAAAAATATCAAAATATTAAATATTACTATAAAGATTAAAATATACATATTACCTTATTTTATATTTATTGATGATATTCTTATATTTCATGAATTATTTCTTATAATTATGTCACATCATTTTATATTAAGCTAATATACAGCAAAATATTGCATAAAACATCTAAATTTTTTAATGTTAATGAATAATTATTATAATAACATAAGCATTAGTGGAATGTTATTTAAAATATATAATTTAATAATCAAATTATAATAATTATAATATACTTTATAAATTGCTACTTGCTTTCTTTCTTTTTTCTGTAAGCATATTAATCAGATACATTGCCAAATTAGCAAAGAAAAAATTTACAATTATATATAATATTCTTGCAATCAAAAAGATTGAAAGAAGAATTCTCACAAATTTTCTACTCAAATTTTCTACATCATAAATCTCCAAGACAATTTTTAACTAATACACATATAGATCATAAAAGATGAAAACTGTAAAAACATGCAAAAAACATACAAAGATTAAGAAATAAGCAAATTTTTAGGATCAAATAATTTATTTAATAGATAACATGAATTTTTAAAAGATATGAATATTTATTTACAAAATTTTTTTACAATAATTGAAATTGATATACAATAAAATATATCTTATTTAATATCAATTATTTACATTTAATACAATATTTACAATTCATATAATAGAATTAAAAATGTTTCTGTTAAAGTATTATTCTGATATTATATTTTGTGACTATTTAAAATTCATATAAGAATAATTTTTTATTGGACAAAACTTCTTTTAATCAGTCTTATATAATTTTAATAATAGTTTAATTAATAATAAATCATTTGATTAATGAAATGTTTTCGTAAAGTTAATTTAAAGTTCACAGCCTGTTTTATTCTTTTACAATATAATTAAAATATTGATAAAAAATTTACTATTTATAAAAAAAATTACATATATTATTATCAAAAACATAACTCACATGATATCAAAAACTAAATTAGTAGTTTTATCATAATTTCCATTTAAATAAACATTCTTAATATTTTTGTTAGTTTAATACAATATTAATGATGTAAACAATAAAGAACAAGCACATAAAATTTATTAAAAACTGACACCTTAATATTAGTGTGTTATAATTAAGAGAAATATCAATTTATAATTTTAATATCAAATTCTATCAAGCAGTAGGATTGTTACAATTCCTTATAAATTTTGAAAATATAGGAGTGGTTTGAGCATACCTGGATAATGTCGATGTTGATCTATGCATAATGGGTAACACAGAATCATCTAAACCATGATGAAGAGATATTGTATCTAAATCAATCATTCTTGCAGTAGAATGAGCATGCATTGCTGATAAATATTCTGGTGTTTCTAATGTAGCCTTTGTTGGTTTATGATATCTAAAAATAAAATAAATAACATAAAATTATATTTTTTTTATTATTGTTATTTCTTTTATTTTTCATTTTTGAATATGAAACTTTTTCTATTTAATACTTGCAATTTTAATAACAAAGAACTGCCAACTACAGATGCTGAACTTAATGCCATTGCTGCTGATGACATCCAAGGTTGAAGGAAGAATCCAAAAGAACTAAATATTCCAGCAGCAATGGGAATACCCAATAAATTATAAATACTAGCAAATAAAAAATTCAGCCTTATTCGAAGAACCGTTTTTCTTGATAAATCCAGACACGCAATAACATCCAAAAGATCATTCTAAATTATTATTATTATTAATATAAAATATTATTATACAAAACATAAAATATTAAAAAAAAATTATTTTAACTTACTCTCATGAGAACTACATCAGCAGCTTCTACAGCAACATCTGTGCCAGACGATATTGCAATACCAACATCTGATTGTGCAAGAGCTGGACTATCATTAACACCATCTCCTACCATAGCAACTCTTAACCCTTGATCTTGTAAATGTTGAATTTTAGCAACTTTGTGAGAAGGTAACACTTCTGCAAATACTCTAGTAATACCAACCTATATAAATGATAAAATATTAAATGAATTCATAAAATAAATTAAATAAAATTAATTACTAAATAAAATCAAGTAGTTTACTTGTCTAGCAATAGAAACAGCTGTCTTTTTATTATCTCCAGTTAATAGAATAACTTCTAAACCCATTTTTTTTAAAGTATAGATTGCCAGATGAGCTTCTGGTTTAACTGTATCTGCTACACTAATCATAGCCACTAATACATTATTCACTGCTGCTAAAACAGCAGTACATCCTAACTCTTCTTCGGCAACCATTTTTAATTCGACTTCTTGTGGTATATTTATAGCATTTCTTCGCATCCATTCTCTATTACCAATGCATATTTCATATACATCCTCAGGATTACTTTGATCACCATGAGAATCTGGATTCAACAATAATTCCAGATCCAAATTCTGTCTTTCCTGACTTGTATTTGTAATTGGCGTAACATCGATTGGCACATTGTTTAAGGTATATGTTCCAGAAGATAATTTTTTTACCTCATTAATATAATTAATAATTTTCTCAGATTTTAATGCATGAGTCAATATTTTTGAAATAGACGACACTTTACATTTAAGTCCACAACCAGCAACTGCTTGAAAATTCATACACTTTCCAGTTGTCTCAGAAGCTATTGTTTCCTTTACATACCGGACAATCGCTTTAGGAAAAAAAACAAGATTTTTTAAAAATTTTATGTTAAATTTAATAAATATGTGTAAAGATTTTCAATATTTTACCTGATGCAATTGGATGTTCACTATTTGCTTCAGCTGTACAAACAATAACTAAGAACTTTGCTAATGAACAAAGTTTTTCGTTTACAAAGAGATTTATCTTTGTTACCATTAATACACCGTGTGTTATCGTCCCGGTTTTATCAAAAACAATGCATTTAACTTTGTGCGCATTTTCCAAAGGTTCAGCGCCTTTTATTAAAATACCATTTAATGCGCCAACTCCAGTACCAACCATAACAGCAGTTGGTGTAGCTAATCCTAAAGCACATGGACAAGCTATTGCTAATACACAAAGAGCACTTCGAAAAGCATACTGAAATATAATCTCTTCTCTATTCATTCCCTGTTTATTAATTTGATCATTGTGCGAAATTGGTAAACTATTTATATTTATGTATCCCACTATTATCCAAATAATTAAAGTCACTATAGAAACAGCTATAACAAGAGGAATGAAGTAACCCGCTATTTTATCAGCTAAATGTTGGATAGGTGCTTTGTTTGTTTGTGCTTCTTCTACTAATCGCACAATTTGTGCTAATGTTGTATGTTCTCCTGTATGTGTGGCAGTAATTAAAAGTGGGCCATTTTGATTTATCGAGCCACCTATTACAACCGAACCTTTCTTTTTTGGCACTGGCATACTTTCTCCAGTAATCAAACTTTCGTCGCAAGTAGAGTGACCTGATAGAACTTTACCATCGACAGGAACTTTAGCACCTTGCACTACTTTTAATATATCTCCTCGTTGTACTAAATCTATACTGATTAAACGTTCAGATAATATCTCATTATTAGGACCTAATGAAACAAGAACTGCGTCCGTTGCTTTTAAAGACAATAATTTCGATAAAGCTTCCGAAGTTTTGCCCTGAAAAAGTATATTATATTTTATTGATTTTAATTCATTAATTTTTCTAAATAATATAAACATAATATTTCAATAAAAAATTAAAACCTTTGCAACATGTTCCAACCATCTTCCTAAACTTATGAATACTAACAACATTGGAGGAGTATCAAAAAATGTCTGAGGACTAACATGTTCCTGCATTATCATGGCTGCTGTAAGTACGGCGACTGAATACAAATAAGATATTGTAGTAGTCATAGAAATTAAAACATCCATATTTGTTGTTCTGTGTTTTAAAGCTTTATATGCTTGTACATAAAAATGCCAGCCACCAAAAAACTATAAATATTATTCTATTAATTTTCTAAAAAAATGATTTTTCAATTTAAATAAATATTCAATTACCTGAACTGGAGTAGAAAATATAAAAAGAATTAGATTTTCCAAAGAAAGACCAGGTACTATACAACACATATCCTCATGTGTTTTTTCACTAATAGACATATCCACCATAAAATATGTCATAGCTAACATACATGGTATTCCAAAAATTAAAGAAACTAAAAATGCAGTCCGCCATTTATTTATTTCTTCCCTATAATAAAAATAATATAATATAAAATAACGTAATAATATAATGTTCCTACTTATTTAATACAAAATAATGCCATGCTTACTTCTGATCCAAATAATCTCTATTTTCTTTATCTCTATTACTAAATAACATGGCTGTGAAACCTAATTTGTTAATACATTCGATAATATCTCTAATTCCAATTTTTTCTACATCATATTTGAATTTACCACGCTGAGTTGCTAACGCAACTGCTGCTGAATGAACACCTGGCAATTTTTTTACAGTTGATTCTATTTTATTCACGCAAGATGCGCACGTCATACCTGCAATCTATGAAATCAAAATTAAAAATGATTTCATTAATTATAAATCATATGAAATAAATGATTTTAAAGCAGTGAAATTGAAATTGAATAAAAAGCTTACTTTCAATTCAACTTCACCTTCCCCTGTGCCGGGTTCCTCAATCAAAGTAGTAGGAAAACCCAATTCGGATATGCTGGATGCGATATCTACTGCTCTTATCTTATCCGGATCAAATGTAATTTCTGCTTTGGCTGCCATCAATGCAATTAAAATATTATTTACACCATATAATTTTTTACAATGTTTTTCTATGGCAGCAACACAGGAAGCACAAGTCATTCCCTTTAAGTAATAAATCATTTATAATAATTTATTTTAAAACAATAATCCGAAAATGAATTGAAATTTTACGAAAAATATTATTGAATAGTAATAGATTGATATGAAAAACAGAGAATACAGAGAATAATGAGAAATGGAAAATATAAAATCTTTGAAAATTGAAATTTTCGTCAAAAAGATCGCAATTATTAAATATAATTGTCAAATCCTACACTTGATGAAACAGCTTATTAATTATAATATTAGCGTAAATTAATTTTTAATATTTAGAATAAAAATCAACAAGAATTTATTGATTTTGATCTTGAAATATATTGTCAAGGTCATCATATTGAATGATTTCTTTCTATACATAAACTATATATATAACTTGCATATTAATTTTTAGATAAGATATAATTTTATACCGAAATAAACAACTTATTATAGATAAAGTATGCTATAAGGCTTGACCTTATTCTCGAACGGGACGAAATATTCGAGATAACGATAAATCATAAAGAGATAAGTCGAATAACAATGTTATTCTTCAGAAAAGAATAGAATGACATTTCCTTTCAGTCTGTTATGCGATTTCAAACAAATGTAAGAATTTATGTGTATATATAATTATTATGTGTATATATAATTATGTGTATATATAATTTATGTGTAATATAAGATGTTATTCCTTCTTCATGCATTTCTCACTCATTTTCGTATCTTTTATTTTATCAATGATTTCAAATAAAGAAAATATAATTTACTTATTTCAAAAAATTATTCAGTTATTATTTACAAATCAAGATTTTATATACAAAAAATATTTTCTATTCAATACATCGTATTTATACATGTTTGAATAAAGTTTGAGATAGATTTATAGATAAGTTTTAATATTTAAGAAAATTATTAAAATTTAAGAATTTTATATTAATTTTATATATTATATTATATATTATCATGATTTGAAATTGAGAATAATTTAGTCATAAAAAATGCAATTAAAAAATTTATCAATTTATATTAATTATTTATAATTGAAAAGAAGTCATTTGGAAATAAGACATGCATATGAATTAATTATGATAAATTCGATAAATCATAGAAATAAATATGCATATTAGCTAAAGATGTTACATCTATAGATAAAATTATATCGTTTAAGCGAACATGAAGAATATTCTATTTGAAAATTTTTTTTTTTGACTTCGATATTTTTCAACCATCTAATCGAAACACAAATTTAAATTAATTTCAAATTCAAATTTAATTTAAATTAATTCTATAAGCTAAATTTATCTCAAACTTAATCATCTGAATTATCTTAGACGTACGATACGTAATATTTTTACATCTCGGAAACTAAAATCGATGATTATAAATATGTATAGAAAAAGGTTATTCAGATTGATAACCTTGACAAGTTTTATCTTAATTAATTAATTAATGACATTCTGAAACATATTCTTTCTTTTTTATATAATATTTACCGTTATATGTAAGAAGCATTTTGCTGTTTGATTCTCTTTTTTTACATCACCTCCTCCATTCAATTCTAATGAAACATTTCCACTATCTGGAGGATTATTGTTCAAATTAATCGATGTGCTATAAACCATGCCATTTACTTCTTTAATAAACGAATTAAAACCCATTTCTTCAATGAATCCCGATATTTGTTCAGCTGTTACATCATTATCGCTATAAGAAACTCTTGCTTCCTTGTTCTCTAAACTAACATTCACTTGCTTTATTCCTGATTTTTCCGATAAAACTCCTAACATGGAAAAAAGAAAAATCCAATAATTTCTTTTTTGTTGCGAACAAGGTTTAAAGAATTTGTTACTTACCAGTAATAGTTTTAACGCAAGACATACAAGTCATTCCATCGATATGTATATTACATATACTAATATTTGATTGTGATACATGATTTATCTGTTTTTTTTCTATAGAATTACTTTCTTCCTTAAATAAAGAAGCGGTAAAACCCATATCTTCTATAGTTTCGACCAATTCTTCAGGTGTAATTTCGTTTGCTTTGTATTCAATGTAACCTAACTTTTCTTCTAGGATTATTTTAATGCTTAGAACTTCTGGTCGACTACCTATAGTTCCCTCAATATTCTTCACACAGCTTTGACATCTCATACCCTCGATATTAACCTTCATCGTGCTAGAAGCATTCGAAGAATCTTTAATCTCCTGAGATCGAGGAATGCAGACCAAGTGTGTCGAGCCTTCATAATCGACATCTTCGTCATCATCCCTAAAGCAAAGAGAATCGATCTTTTCAACTTCATTCATTCTTGAAAAGCATTAAAAATAATAATAATTCTTAAAGTTGTATTGTATTATTAAAATAAGTCATAATAATAAACATTTTATTTTAATAGAATAATAATTTATTCTGTATAGAACGATAAAACAAAATATTAATCATCATTAAAATATCATGATGAGAATAAATATCATACTCTTTATTAGATTATTGTGATATTGTGTTACATATAAATATTAACTGTAATAAAAATGACTTAATTATTAATAAATTTATAAAAAAGAAAAAAAAGAAAAAATAAATTGATCGTGATCGATTAATTTCAAAAAAATATTGTTATTCAAATTAGATATTAAAGATGGGTCAAAACATGATTTTTAAATTCGTAAAACTCAAATCTAAAATTTTAGAAAATTTTGAAATTATTGAAAATCATGATTCAAAAGCTAGAATGCTTACTTTTTTCTTTTCTTTTCTCTTTTCTAAGGAATAATATTTTATAAAAAATTAAAACTTTAATAGAAACAATTATACACATATATATATATATATATATATATATATATATATATTTATATAATTATATATATAAATATTTCATATATTTATATGAAAATTTAAAGTCTACAATGACAATTAACTTTTTGCCTTTAATAGGATCCTCTGAAACAATATATACTTCATATGTGCGTTATTTTATACTTTTATACATATAGTCTATCTGACTTATATAGTTTATTTGTACATTATTACTAATTAACAATTATGACAATTAACAAGATATAATTACAAAATAGATAATTTTTTTATTTATCTATTTTTTCTATATTTCAGTAAGTGATTTTCTAAAACTGTTTATTATAATTTTTAATTTCTATGTATAATAAAGAGCCTTTTTTGTGAAAAAAATAATGCAATTATTACATTGTTATAATTTTATGTATAAGAATAAATGCATATATTTCCCTTTTCATTATTATTTTTAAAAAAATATAAAAAATATGATAATAAAAATTTTGTAAAGAATGAATCAAAAATAAAAGTTTTATCATTACTATTATCATTTATCATCAATATAATAAATATATATGTATATTAAATATATAAATATATACATTAGGAGCAATATATATATATATATATATATATATATATATACGATGATAAAAAATCCGATATCTATAAAATTTACAATAAAACATATCTTACATATAGTAAAATTTATTAAGATGAATAAAATATGTTTAATCACGGAATTAATTTAATAAAACGAATTTTAAAAGCAATTTTTTTTCATAATTTTCATAATTTTATTAATTTTTGTTATTTAATTTCAAATCATGATTATATATTTCGCTTCTAACGCAGAAGAATATTAGTAAAATATAATATAATGTTATAAATAGAGTATTATATATTAATATTATCAAAAATTATTTCATCATAAATATAATACAAATTTTCAATAATCATATAATTATATAATTATTATTGTACTATTAACTATTAATTTTCATTCATTATTCTATTGTGAAAAATGGCAAATAAATATAAATATAAATTCAATATGATATAAAAAAAGTATAATAATTATAATATATAGAACGTTATTTTATTTGTAAATAATTGATTTTATAGGAAAAAAAATTGTTTTTAGAATCTATGTTAATTCTTTTCAGTGAATATATAAATTTGAATATATAAGAATTTATGTATAATATATAAGAATTTATAAGTTCTATAAATATTGAACATCACTTTTTATTACTCTATATATTATATTATGATATATGCATATAAGAAAAATGTATATCATATTAATAGAATACTATTAATATTATTGAAATACATGTATCCCATTCATAAAATATTGCTGATGCGTACACATTATTATTCATAAATCATCGAAGTTATCAATTGTAAACATAAGCTTATGAAACATTATCTATCAAAATTAATTTATGAATTTTCTTTCTCATGTTATTAAGATTTATAAACTTTTTAAATTATTTGTTTAATATTTTTTTTTTAATTTTATCAAACGAACTTGAAAAAAATAAAAATATTTATGATATTATGATACAGTATATTTTTCATTAAATCAAAAAAATTTCATTTAAATTTATTTAATGGATTGAAAATTTCATTATTTATTATTATTTTGATATATTTTTTATATATCAATAAGATTTTATGTCAATCTTAATATAATAATAAATTAATCTACTAATATTTTTATATAATTATTTAATCAGTTATATATTATTATTATTGCTTGATATTTAGTGAAAATAGATTTATATTATTAAAATAGATTTATATTAAAATTAATAAAATAATATTTCCTTATAATTTGCAATCCTATATCCTATATTACATGTGAATTTTGTTCTATTAAATCCAATGTTCAATCTAGACAATTATTTCAATAAATCTTATGTATATATACAGAGTGTTAATACTATTAATTTAAAGAATAAATTTTTGAAGGAGATCAAAATTAATTCTAAAGAAAAATACAAAAAAACATAAAAATTGATATACAAAAATATCGAGACTTATTTATTAAATTAAACAAGTAAAGTTTATATTAGAAAAATAAAGTAAAACAAAATAGTATAACGAAAATAGAACTATTTCATTTTATTTGTCTTGCTTCATCTAATACTATATCTAAAATTTCAATTATTAAAAACTTAATTTTATCAGTTTAATCAGTCTCAATTATAACATATTTTTTATAATAAATATTTATAATTAACATATTTTTATATATCAATTTTTATCTTTGTTTTGATTTTTAAAATCAATCCTCCAAAGCTGTTGTATAAATATAATAATACTCTACAGACTAATATTTGAATTATAACAATATTATTTCTCTTTTGTATTTTGTCGCAAATTATTTCATGTTTATTCATATTTATTTATATTAAATAATTGTAAATCGCAAAAAATTAATTATCAATATCATATTGCAATCTTAATTTTATTTTTTTAATTTGATTATATTTATATCTTAAAATTGTTATTGTTAAGTATCCATTGATTTATAAATGGGATTATATTTACTTTTTAAAATTGGTATATAATTTTCATATTCCAAGCTTCATATTATCAAATATTAAAAAAAAAAAAAAGAATAAACATTAAATCGAAAAAAAGAGTTGAAAGAATTAATTAATAATGTAATTTTGCATTACTTTAAATTATAAAACAAATATAATAAATATAATTTAATAATAATACAAAAATGTATTATATTATACATTTATAATACAGATATTTTCATTTCCAATGACTTAATACGTCAATACGTTTCATCTTATCATAAGAGGAATTATAATTCTTTTATATAACTTGCACGTTTACTCATTAATGATAATGTTATAAAAGAAGATATGCTTTCATGAATTTATCAATTGGTTTTGCTTCAATTTTTGATCGTTAAATAATTTTTTTTTTCTTTATCATAAATAATCAAGATCTGTTTATTATCAAGGATTAAAATGAAAGAAATAATTAAATGTTTTTCGTTAACATATCGTTAATAATTTTTATTCATTTCAAAAATTAAAAGATATCGATAATAATACTAACACGATTTTACCATTATTGAATTTGAAAAATCTTACCAAAAAGAGTCTGATCCACATTTTTCATAAATTAAAAGCTGTCTATCGTTATCCATTTTTTAAATATAATCACGAGGAAAAACTTCCGCTATATAATCAAACGAATAACCTTTGCACATTAGATTGTAAAAAAAATTGCAATTCGATTTGAATATAATAATCATTTAAATGTAGATAAATTTAACGATAAAACTAAATATTATAAATGTTATTTTAATCCTTTCTTAAAAGAAAGAAAAAAAAAGAAAAAAACAACAAAATATTTAATAAAATCAATATTTATATTAAATCGAAATATTAAAAAATTACTGGTTAACTCGAATTGTAATCTATATTTGTAATATAAAGAAAGCTTAATTGTTTTAGCTTAATTAAAATCAATGGATAAAAAGGATAACGAGGGTCGATAAAGTAGATAAAAAAAGAACACTTAGAATGAACGAACAAATTCTGGATACTAAAATATCGATTATTGCTAAAAAAAAATGCAATCACGTTACGAATCTCATAACATATAATCGTAATTGCGAGATTAATCCAAAAATTTGTTGAATATGTTTATATGTATAATCCGCAAGAAAATTGAGATCACGTTTGTCGAAAGCGAACAAGTTCCGGTAACGAAGAGTGGGGCGCGTTCGTGCGTTTGACTCGAGTTGATATCACCGACCGACTGACTGATAAACTATAATTGTATTGCCACACGATCTTTTTGCTCACGGCACTTATTCGTGACACGATCGTTATTCTATGAAAACTAGCCGATATACGTTACGGTTATACACGACAACCGATGTATTTTACATCTCGTCTAGACGATACTAAGAAAAATTTTATTTCAAATTTTCAGTTTAATTCACACAATCTTATAATCGTTTTAAATATGAAGAATCGAAAAAAAAGGATCATACTTTTTACATGACTTTCTCTTTGATTAATCGTTTAATATCGGATTAATCAAATTTTATTAATATTTACTTTTTTATTCAAATTACTTTTCTGTCATTTTTTGATGATATATTAATTTTTTTATACCGAGATTAAATCTTACTAGAATAAATTTCTATTCAAATAATTATTCAAGTAAAATCTTTATTTTATTTTTTATTTATGTGTCTGTATATATATTATATTATTTTATTTCAAATAATATTATTTGAACAATAACATTATTTTGTGAAAATAACTTATTTTAATATTTGTTATTTGATTTTCTATTTTCATTATATTTATGAAACAATCAAATTGTTTAAAAGAATATCAAACATAAATAAATCGCTTAAAAATAATTTATTTCTCAAATAAGATTTTGGAATTTATTTGCATACATTTTTATTTCAAATAAATTTATGTTTTATTTTATTTGAAATAATTATTTTATTTCAAATAAAAAATATCCAATCTTGTTTTATATTTTTTAGTTATTTAACAATATTGAAAATCATGAATAAAAGAAAAAATTTTTTTATTTCTATATCGTGCAATTCAAACTTAAAAGTTTTAAATGCAAATTTAGGAAAAAGATAAAAGAAAAATATTAACTCCAATAATTTCATATTTTCAACCATATCTTCGTAAAACTGTAAGCAAGAAAATGATTATTTATAAATTGTAAATTAAACAATTTATTTATGAACTTCAATTTTATATGAAAGTCTAATT
The DNA here is from genome assembly GCF_014066325.1 of Apis laboriosa. NCBI lineage: Eukaryota > Metazoa > Arthropoda > Insecta > Hymenoptera > Apidae > Apis > Apis laboriosa. The sequence continues at coordinate 891,051 of NW_025223765.1, forward strand.
CAATTTATTATTATTGAAAACCACATATTACTCTACTCTATTCTTCTAAAATAAAAAATTCGTGAATAAGAAATAAATCCAATTAAGAAATAATTTTTTTGAATAAAAAAGAATAAAAATAAACAAAAATACTAAGAAATTATTTTTGATTACACAGTTCTTTTTACGTACTATACAGAGAAACTGTAATATTTATTTTATTTATTTAAGTTTTGTAAAGAAAATGAAATATTTTGAAAAATAAAAATATATGGATATTACATAGAATATTTATCTGTAATGTTATCTTTCTTCTTTCATATTTTCTATTATTTTTAATTTTACAATGGTTCATATATATATTTTTTTAAATATAAAAAGAAAATTAATATTAATTATTTAGATATTTTTAATTTATTCATATTTCATATTTAAATAATTTTTTCTAACATTCATTGAATCTTGAATCGATATCTATTTATGCAGAATACAATTAAATACGTTATTATTGTATACATATATTATAATATATACAAAGTCTGAATGAAATTGGAAAAAATTTAAGCAATAGTTCTAAAGATTAAAATAAATATAAAACTTGATATGCAAAAATATCCTTTAAAGCTTATTTTTTAAACTATAAATAATTAAACAACAATTTAATTCTGTATTAAATAAGGCGAGACAGACAGGAAGAGAAAGATGGAGAACCATTTTATTATTATTATATTTCATCTATTACAAAATTAAATTGCTTATAACTTGAAAAATAACCTTTAACTGTCATTTTTGCAAACTTTTATTTCAATTTCTAAAGTTAGGTCTTTAAATTTTTTGTCAAATTTTATTTGAATATCTTATATATCCATATATAGAATATTAATATATTTTTGAAGAATTGATTCTAGAGGACAAAGAATCATAAATGTACATAGAGATATGGATTAAAATTTATTTATTATATTACGAGCAAATGAAATTTGCGTCAAATGAAACAGAAAAAATGAAACGACGGTATGACAGAGACAGAGTCTCGCTCTGTTTATTTTTATCTAGGCAAACTTAATAATTTAATAAATAAATTTTAACAACATTCGAACTTTAAACTAATATCCCTTTAAAGATATCTAACGAATATATTAATACTTTGTATAATACAATAATATAATATAATATTAATATATTGACTTTGTATAAAATAAAACAAAAACAGTCGAAATTATGATTTATATATGATTGTTTTTAAATAAATTTTGTTTTTAAAAAAATTTACCTCTAATCTTTTAGATTTAGTCTACGAAAAATAATTTTTATAAAAATATTTAAATTGTTTTTATAAATATAAACATATTTTTATAAATATTGATTGATTTTTTAATTTTCATTTTATATTATTATTATTATAAATTAAATAATATTTTTTATTAATTAAATAAATTAAATAATATTAATTTTATATTATAAATTTTGATATTTCAAAAAGAATATCTAAAATCACATTAGATTTCATATCATATAAATTAAGAATAAAAATACTTGTGAAATGACAATTTCTTTTCTTTATTTCAAATCTGAATTTTTTTACTCGAAATTACTTTTATACAATAAAAAAAAAATATTATTTGCTTAAAGCATTTAAATTATTGTGAACTACTGAACAAAAATTTATAAAATCATTAATATTAATTTTTAAATGATTTATAATAGAATATTTATTAATTAAATTTAGATTTTAATAATAGCTTAACTTTTTTAAAAAATTTTCTTTTAGTAATGAGTACAATAAAATAATATGAATTATAATAGATTAAAAAAAAATTAAATCGAATATAATTTTTAATATAAAATATATAATGATATATAATATTTTTATAATGAGAAATTTTTTTTTAATATTTTAATAGATTTTATATCATTCATTTTAACAAAAATATAATAATCTTATAAAAATAATTTTAAAACATATTATCCTATTATTATCTTGTAAAAATTATCATTATAAAAGACAATTTTTATTCGCAATTAAAAATTATAAAAAATAAAAAAAATATTCTTATTCTTTGAACATATATTCTTTGTACATGCATATGCATAGAATTTTCGTTTCAAATTGTTTTTATTTATCTTTACAATTTTGTTTAATTTCAAATATTATATATATATATATATATATATATATATATAATAAACATAATTTTTCAATGAAATAAATAAAACAAGTTATTAATTTTTTGCAATATTCAAAATATATGAACCAAAACAAATATTCTATTTCGATATTTGATTTATTTTTACAACCGTAATGCGAATAACTATGAATAATTCATAACCACAAACTTTTATCTTGTTTCTTTTTCTTCGATAGTTTTGTAAAGACACTCTCTTTTAAAATATAATTCGAACAAATCGAAAATACGTCGAAGAAAACCGAAGCGTAAACCATTTGATTATTTTCATCGAACTATTTTTATAAAATATATTTCCGATAATATTAAAAAGTAATGAACAATAAAAGCAAAAAATATATGTTTACAAAATAATGAAAATGTTGAAAAAATGAAAAAAAACTATAAGAAATAAAATTAGATAGATCGAATAAAAATATGAATACAATATACTGATTAAAAAATGAAATACATTGAAATAAGTGAAAACTATCACGGAGTGAATATTTAATACTATGTGTATTTGAAAATGATTCGAATATATATTGCACGAACAAGAGAGAAAGGTATGCTCCAGATCCACATACAGAAAGAAAAATGTCTCGATTATACTTATTTATTATTTATTATATTATTTCTTATATTATTTTGTACTTTTATTTCTTATAATTCTATATTTTTTATTTTGTTTTATTTTGTGAATTAATATTTCAAAATATATGTACTATAGATATTCAAGTGTATTCATGTATGTACTAGATTTTTTGTAAAAAAATATTTTTTTACTCTTTATTTAATAAATCAAATATAAATAAAAAATTTAGATGTAGATATATACATATATTTTTCTATAATACAAATTGATGCAATAATTAACTTACCCTAAATATTTAGTAGCATTCAGTAATTTATATCGCCAATCGATATTTATCTTCCGCATTCCGACACAAATGGATAATATGCTTTTTTTTACATTAATAATTTTTTTAATATTTATAACGATTATTAAAATTTATAATAATACAATTTAAATTTTAATTTAAAATTTAAATAATATGTAATAATAAAAATATGTATTTCTCAAACTGAATTGCGATAAAATCGAAGTCATATAGTAAAGTAAAGGAAACTCGCGTTTGCTACACACTTGACGTTCAATCAATAGATCATGATCAAATTTCGAAAGTCGATCTATTCTCTGTTTCGATTAGAAAATAAAACCGCCACGAATCACTATGCTTTTTGAAACTCGATCATTCAATAACATTCTTCTATTCCACACGTTCCGTCATCAAAGCATTGTCGTTCAACTTTCAAAACTATTGCGTTAAAATAAAAAGATATAATTTATCTTCAATACCAACTTATATACTTCGATCAATTTATATGTATTATTTTTTAACAAACTTACGCTTCTTTTATATATACATATATTCTTATCAAGAATTTTAATAGAAAAATTTTAGCAAAATAAGCATTAATTATAAAAAATTACTTGTCCTTGTCAATAGTAAATAATTAAAAATAAATGTTGATAATATTATCAACAATAATTATCAATATTATATATTATTACAAAGCAATTTTTTTTTATTTTACTTTCTTACTTAACCTATTTGATTAGCATAAAATATAATGTACAAAAAAATATTCAGGCAACTTTTTTAAAATAAAATATAAAATTAAATGCAAAAAATCAAATATTTTGTAATTTTTATATACACATATAAAAATTTGTTCTATTTTGTATATATATTCATAGTATAAATAAATACTTACTTTTCTTTTGTCAATGCCAGCTCTGAATTTACTGCTTCTCCTCTATTGCTCTTTTGTCCTATAAAATCAAAAATATTAATTTTAAATATGATAAAAACCATGTTAAATATGTTAAATATTATAAAAATTATATTATGAATAAATGAATAATAATTTATAACAAAGAGATTAACAGATAAAATTACCTGCTGTACTTATTTTATCAAGCTGATGATTTTCCTCTACTAATGTTTTTGTGTTAACCACTTCCATGTCTTCTGCAAAATAACATTACAAATAGATAAATATACAATTAAAATTATCTATTAATGATATTATAATTATAACATCTTTATTATTGATATAATAAATTAATATTGACATATATTTTATATATCAATATTTTTTTTATATATATTCTAATTGAAAAATATTTAAATTTAATTATAAATTTAAAAATTTATTTAAATTTATTGATGAAAGTATATAAAAATAAAATAAAGAAAAAAATAAAAAATTTACATTAATATTAAATGGAATTATTAATAATATAAATTAAATCATGAATTGATATTATTCATTTATTATTATTTGTTATATTTATACTATATAATATATATATATATATATATTATAAAAAAATAAAATTATCATATAAATTATGTATAATTAGAAAAATATAAAATCATACCAGTTAAGTCTATAGATGAAATAAAATACTTTCATCAAAGTGAATAGTTCAATTTACGTTCCAATCTTTTCACTATTTCACACACACTGTACACTATCAGAGTGGCATACATTACTCACAAAATTTTATTCACTGATGAAGACTGTGAAAATACACTTCAATTCAAATTAATGAAAAAGAAAATGTTTATGTATGTAAACATGTGAATCAAAATATATTAACAAAATACAAATTAGATTAAATAATTTCTATTTTATAAATTATTTTAATCGGGCATTATCAAAATTATTTAATAAATATAATTATCAGAAAAAATTTGATGTTTAAATGAAATTGGATTACACCAATAATAAATTACATGGATATCAAAGGCACAAGCAATTGGCAGACAATGGACTTCTATTCACATCTGTAATGCTGAATTGTTGGTACTTCAGTGAGGTGCAATGAGAAAATGTAAAAGGTTTGGTTAGTTTCAGGGATGTATGAATCAAAATTGGAACCTAGAACTAAATACTAAGAAAAAATTAAATTTTAATTTATAAAAAATTATAAAATAAAAATAACAAACCTGAATTTAAATTATTTATTAATTCAAAAAAATAATTAATATTTAGAAATTCAATGTATAAAATCTCTTTTTTTAATTTAAAAAAAGATTATTTTTTTAATTAAAAAATTTTTTTTAAATTTTAAATATTAAAAATATATAAATTATAAATATATAAATTATAATATTAAAATATTATATAATATTTTTTGTAAAGAACATACATAATTAAATCTTAAAAATTTTTTATATAAATTTTTAGTTCAATGTTCTATTTAAATCTAATACAGTTTCTGTTAATCTATTAAATTGTTATCTGTTCTTAACAGTTGTTAACCTTAAAAGTTAAAACAAGGAAGTGAAAAAAGAAATAAAATTGATATAAATTAAAAAATAAAATTAAAGATTATATATATATATGTATATGGAAACAAACAATTGATATACATTATTTGAAATATATCGTTCATTGAACTTAATCCATTATACTAATTTATAAAAATCAACTTATGTTTGTACATATTAAAGAGATATAAGACAATAAGTAAAAATATTGATTAAAATAAATATTTTTAAAAAATTTCTAAAATCAAAATGTGTGATTTGATTGTAAAATTTTTATGACATTTTTTGTATAAAATTTTCAAAGGAGCATATGAAAAACATATCAAAACAATTTATTGTTATTAAATATTGAATTATTTTAAGGACAAAAATATGAATTTTTATTTTCTTATGTAAGATTTCTATATATATATTTATATATAAAAATATAATATATAATATAAATATTTATAAAAATATATATGTAAAAATATCATATTTTATTAAAATTTAATTAAATAAGTTTTAATAATGTAATGTTTAATATGTTTAATAACTTTATATTTTTTTAGGATGCATATGATATTATCATTAAATATGTTGCTGATAATAATTATATGTAAAATATTGTGTATATTTATTATTTTACCTATTTTATTAATAATTTTGAGAAAATATTATTCCAAAAAGCGAACAGAGAGATCTCACAAAGAAACAGTTGTGGGTTTTTTTCACCCATATTGTAATTCAGGTGGTGGTGGTGAAAGAGTACTTTGGGCTGCTATTAATGCTATACAAACCAAGTATAACTAACTTAAATAATTTGATAAATTAATTAATAATACATTATTTTTAATATTTTTAAATTATAATACTTTTGCAGATATCCTAATATACATATAGTTATTTATACTGGAGATCTTGATGCACATCCGGAACAAATTTTAAATAAGACAGAAAAAGTATTTAACTATAAAATTGAACATAAAATTGAATTTGTATATTTACATAGACGAAAATGGGTAGAAGCTTCAATGTATCCTTATTTTACCCTTTTGGGACAGAGTTTAGGATCAATTTGGTTAGGTCTTGAAGCTTTAAATAGTTTTGTGCCAGGTAAAAATGTTTTATTTTATATCATTTTTTAAATAACTATATTGTAAATCACATGTAAAATATTATTTTAGATATTTACATTGATACCATGGGTTATGCATTTACATATCCACTATTTAGATATATTGGTGGATGTCGAGTAGCAACATATACTCATTATCCTACAATTTCAACTGATATGTTAAGACATATTTATAAAAGAGTTATCTCTCATACCAATAAAAGAGTTATAGCTAGAAATCCATTTTTATCAGCAGCCAAACTTATTTATTATAAATTATTTGGATTTGTATGTATAAGAAAATTATTAAAGAACTGTATTTCAATATTTTAATCTATAATATTTACTTTAGATATATGGTTGGGTTGGTAGTAGAGCAGAAATTATAATGGTTAATTCTTCATGGACTGAAGATCACATTAACACAATTTGGAAATGTCCACTAAAAACTCACAAAATTTATCCACCATGCGATGTAAAGCACTTAACATCACTACCATTTCTCAAGGATGATGAAAACTGTGACAGTATTCGCATAGTATCAATTGCACAATTCAGACCAGAAAAAAATCATCCATTAATGTTAAAAGCTATATATGAACTTAGATCAATTGTTAAAGAAGAAATTTGGGAAAAAGTAAGTATAATATAATGTAAATATATCAATAATAAAAAAAGACATATTAGAGAATTTTTTTTTACAATATTTTATGACTGGAATCTCAATTAGGTTCGTCTAATTCTCATTGGATCCTGTCGAAATTTTGAAGATGACGTACGCATGAAAGATATGCAAGATTTATCAAAACATTTTGCATTAGATGAAAATGTAGAATTTAAATTAAATATACCATATTCAGAACTTCTATTAGAACTTCAACGAGCAACAATAGGTTTACATACAATGTGGAATGAACATTTTGGTATTAGCATTGTTGAATGTATGGCAGCAGGATTAATTGTAATAGCTCATGCTTCTGGTGGTCCAAAGTAAAGTATAATTCATATAAATAATAATAATATAAATAATAAAGTATATATAATATATAAAAATATATATATATATATAATAAAAAAAACATTTACATATAATTTAATATATAGATTAACATATAGTTACAATATATCAATAATTATAGAGCTGATATAATAGAAACACAACCAGGATCTCAAAATGGATTTTTAGCTACAGAAGCTGAAGAATATGCAACAATTATGGCACATATTATTAATATGCATCCGAAAGATAGAAATGCTATTAGAACAGTTGCTAGGTATTAGTTTCATTAGTTTATTACTTTTTTTATATTTTTCTGCCAGAAATATTAGTAAAAATAAATTAATTTTTCAGAGCGTCTGTAAACCGGTTTTCAGATGAAATATTCGAAAGAGAATTTTTGCGAACTATAGAACCATTTTTTAGACAAAAACAGGAATGATAATCCTTAAATATTAAACTTTATTACATTTTTTTAATTTTTTTTATTTTTACTTTCGTAAAAAGTATTTCAAAAAAAGTTTTTAAAATGATTCGTTTATCAATTTAATAAAAAAAAAAAAAATACATAAATATAAAATTAAATATAAATTTAAAAATCTAAATTAAAAATATAAATTAAAAAATTAAAAATTTAAAAAAATTTATAAAATAAAAAAAAACATTCTTTAAATTCTAATATATATGTAATTATTTAAAAATAGATAAAATATATAAAAATTATCTGTACATATGTATTTTACATTCAAATAATATTTATTGCAATACAAAACATACATTTTTATTCTGCATATTTATTTTCATATTCACAACCTTTACATTCTAAGCTGTATGAAATATTATCTCCATCATTACTATTTTCACATAAGTTAAAATGAAGATTAAATTGAGCTAACATCAACTCTGCAACTTTTATAACTGTTTCTGTATGACAAGTAAGTTTTTTACTGCCAAGATTAATTCTAGAAGTACCTTTAGCTAGAGCCATAAAGATGATTAACTGAAATAAATAATTGATTATTATATTATTTATAAAATTTAAGAATTATTTATAATTATTTGATACATACTTGATCTTGCGCGTAATCGTCGACACAAGATCTTGCTAAAATTGTATCCAAAATTTCATTAGCTGCTTGTATACCCGGAGCTATTTGCTCTTGACGTCCAGAACCCAATCCTGATCCACCAAAAATACATTCACTAGTCGTAGTACACGTTACGCTAATATCAATTATATTTTATTAGAAATATGATGTATAAAATTTATTGTTCTACACATTTATTCCTATAATATTAAAACCTTACTTAATGCCAGAACCATTACCAATAGCTATAGATTTATCCTCTTTATAGACTTCAATATTTATAGATGGTAATGGAATATTATGCTTGTTTAGACCTTCTGTTAAAATTGATTTTACATCATTGGCCATTTTATGTGCTTCCTTCAAAATGAAGAAAATATAAAATAAATATAAAATATATATAAATTTAATATTTAAAATTAGAAATATATCAAGATTATGAATATTAAATTATATATTAAAATTATATAAAATCATATTGAAATTATATTATAGAAGCTATATATAAAAGTTACATACTTTAATAGGAACAACACCTGCAACATATGCCCAACCTAATATTTCACGGGGAATTCCTGGATCAGTTAAAGTAATAGCTTTCAAAATATGTACAGGTTTTATATATAAATATATTTCTCCACCTCCCTTTGGATAATAACCCCTTTAAAAACAATTATAAAATTAATATGTAATCTAGTATATAGTCTTTAAACAAGACTCTTTAAACAACTTTATAACTTACATTAACTTAACAACTTATAATAGAATATTAACAATAGCATACATTAATATATACCTTGTTATAACTCTAAAATCAAAATCTGCTCCAAATTTATTAAGTAATGGCTTCAATACTTCTGTGAGATATTCTATATGTGGTCCCATAGGAACATTCGTACCACCTTTAAGAATTAATGTAACCATATCTCTTTGTGGAAAAAAAAGAGCACATGGTAAAGCTACTTGAGCTAGCAAACAAATACAACCAGCAGTTCCTGTATCTATAAGAAATGTATTATTTCTTTTTTCATTTAAATGACCAGGTTTAAATTCTAGAAATGTTGATCCTATATATGCTCCATGAACATCTGCATTACACATAGCTTTTAATAGTTCTACTCCTATAATATTTAATTTAATATATTAATTATTATATTTTAGTTATCTTGCTTTATTAATTATTATATAGATAATTTAATTTAATTATATTGTAATCTTTTTTTAAAATATTTAACAATAATTATATGATATTTTAATAAAAACAAACCTTTTAAATGTTGTGCAGCAAGTCCAGGTTTAGGACGGCCTGCTCGTATATTATTAATTTTAATTGGAATTTTATACAATGCACTTAGAGAAAGTGCTATTCTTAATACTTGACCTCCCTAAATACAAACAATATATATTTTTAATTTTAATTGAAAATATTAAAATAATATATTTCAAACCTATATTTTATAAGTAATTACAATTTTAATAATAATTAATTGATAATATTAAAAATAACATATTTCAAATTTAATAAATAAATACCTAGTAATAAATATCTTACAAATATATTCTGTAAATCCTACTAAAAACTGATTAACCTTTCATCATTTTTAAAATGATAAATTTTAAAATATATATACATACACCTTCGCCTAAACTTCCATCAATTTGTACTACAGACATGGTATGAATAGTGCGGTCGAGTGTGCGAAAAGCACGCAACACTCCGCTATATAAATTTTGCACTAAAATATCGTTTCTTCTTTAAGAAAGCAAAATTGAAGTTGTTTACCTAAAACAATAAAAATACAAACTAAATACGAACTATAATATACAAATAAATATAAAATTTATTTTACATAAATTCATTTTAAAATCTCAATATATAATATATTTACATTATTACATATATTATTTACCGGTAGTTAATATATATATCTAAAATATATATATCTAATCAAAAAAATCTCACTATCTTATGAGAAAATTTATTTAATCCGTAAAAATTTTAATTCTAATGAAAGTTTATGTGAATATAAAGTATAATAAGCTATACATGAAGCAATTGTTTTTTTTTCGTCCGAAAATTTCTTTGACGGGACGAAATCAAATTACTCAAAGTTTGAGCAGTTTTGTGGGAATATTGCCTACTAGAAGTCTCTCAACTTATTATATTTGTTCTTTTCTACAAATGATCAAACCATTTGTTTTTACATATATGATTTTCGACTTCATCTCTATTATTCTTATGCTAAAGGCTAGTTTAGAAAAATAATTAATATTTGCCAAATTTGTTATAATTTGAATTACTAAAAGAAAAGTTATTGTAATCTATAATAACTTTAAGGAATAATTCCCAACGATTCCCATGGATTTAAATTTTTATATTTAAATTTATTTTAATTTAAATTTATATTATTATATTATATTTCCATATCGAATTTAATACTTAGTATCATAAACCAAAAGTGTCAAATTAACGGTCTGCGAATCAAAAGTTAAAATAAGAAATTCAATCAAAATTATTATTCCAATAAGAAAAAAATTCTTCGAATAGAATTAAAGAAGTAAAAATATAGAATTTCAAGATATCGATTTTTCCAATGTCTGATCATTTGTATTTATCATCATTCTTTTCATTAGATAAAAATTCTCGTGAGAATCAATCAACAATATTTATTTATATTTATTGTCATCAAAATTAATTTATGTTTATTGTCATTTATATACCGTCAGTTTTTGATTCTAATTTTTAACTTTTATTTGTATGTTTATTTTTTTTTAGTTTATGTATATTTTTATGTTTTGTATTATATTGTACTTTTATATATATTATATATTTTATATATATATATATTATATATATATTATATAGGATTATAAAATTATAATTCATACCATTTAATATAATACTTTATCTGAGTCGTTAATATGAATTTCTATAGTTGCATTAACACAAATCATAATATAAATTTACATAATAAAAATGATAATATTATAGTACAATTAATATATTTTTTTTAAATTTTTCTTTCTTTAAAATTTTATAATTCATGAAATAAAATAGATCTTAATCCAAGTAATTATTTACTTCAATAAACGTTATTATAAGTAATGAAATATATAAACTAAAAATTTTTCTTATTTTTACAATAAAATAAAATAAAATTTAATTATATTATAGAAGCAATTTTTACAAACATATTTATAATTTCATTTTTCATAAGATATAACATGATATTGACATCTTTAACTCATATATATTTATTTTAAATTAAAAATTTTTTTCTTCGATATTTAATAATGAAAATATAATATATTTAAGAAAGAATTATTATGCTTATTATAATGCTTGCTTATTTATTGGCAGTTAATTTTATATTGTATTTTTATTTACAAATTTTTAATACAATTACAAATTATTTTATGTTGTAATGTAAAAATTAATAACAATTTATAATATAACTTATTGTTTATGATAAATAAAATTTTATTAATAATCATGTTTAATACCTGATTTTAAAAGTTTTTAATAATCTAATAATTATTATCATTATAATATGAATATTTTATAAATGAATGAGTGATTTTCATAACAATTTAGTCTAATTCATTTCCATTTCTATTTGTTCTTGTTCATCACTGGATTCTTGCATTTTGTCATGTTCAGTAATTTCTTCTAATTTCTTTCTTTCTTTTAATCCTACAGCAGGTGATTTTATAAGTGATAAATCACGTTGAACTTCTTTAATATCTCTTTCTTTTTCTAATTCTCGTCCTTTACGTAATCGTTGCATTATATGTAGATTTTGTCTTCTTTGTTTGATATTTTCTACTTTTTTCATGGCATTAATTGCATTATGCCATAACTCTCTATTATACTTAATAGGAATATTCCTTCTTTTTTCAAATTCAAATGATGGATCTACTGCCAACTCTTTTCCAACTGTTTTTCTATATGCTTTGGTCCATTTGACTTTTCTTGGATTTTTCTTTTTCTTGAATGCAGCATGACATTTTGATCGACAAAATTTAAATATCTATAACATAAACAAAATATGATATATAAATATAGTATTATAATTGATTATCAATAATTGATGATCAAATATTAAATAATTGTTAATTGTTCATATACATTTACAAAAATATACAAACAAAAAATAATATATATATATAACCTAAACAATGTCGAAAAAGTTTGAATTTTATAATTTGAAAAAGAATATTTTAAAATATAATTTTGAATTTTATTATTATTAATATTATAAAAAAATATACATAAAAATTCTCACCTTACAATCATTTCTTACGAATTGTATTCCATGTCCCGGATATATCCGAGATGAACAAAAATAACACGTTTCTATACGCATATTGCATTCATTTATGAAAATACTGGATTAAATCGGAAATCAAGACAATGAATATAAGATTACAGATGAGATAAAAAATTAATAATATTTCTCCATAAAAATTTATTATGTTGTAAATATTTTTTTGAAATTTCTTATAATAATTTAATATATTTTCATTTTTGAAACAATTTAATGTCAATAATACTTATTTATAAGTTATAAATATAATTAATATATAAAAATTCAAAATGATATTTTATATATCAAATTATATATATATATATATATAAGATAAATAATATATTTTTTAATTTGATAATTTTTTAAGAAATATTTTGTAAAATTAAAATGAAAAATTTAAATCATTGCTAAATATTTAAAAATATAGATATAGTAAAAATTTGAATTTTTTCTTGAAAGATATTAATATTTTTGAAATAATATAGTAAATAATAAGAATATAATATTTTTTGCAATTAATCTTTTTTGTTTTAATATTTTACAATTGATTAAATAAAATATTCATAATAATAAATTATACATATATATTTTGAATTTTATACTTTTATTTTATATTTATTTGTATTCATCTTAATGCTCTGAAGTTGCTGATTTTTAGTAAGTTACCTTATTATATTTATTAAGTATAAAAATTTTTCATAAATATTATGGTTTTAAAATATTATAAATTAATTTATATATATATTTTAAATTTTACATATAATTATTTTCATAGAAAATATTTCTTTTTTTGGTTGATTTTAAAAAATGTTTTTTCTCAAGATTACTAACTTTTGCTCTTAATTGTATTTATAACATATAAAAATTATTTATTAAACATTTATATATCTGAAATATTTTCCCAAATAATATCTAAATGATTTTATAAAAATTTTGAAATAATTCTAGATTGGAATTCTAGATATGGAATATGATTTTTATCAAAGGCATCTGTTATTTTTCAAATTTTTTAAGTTATTTTCTAATTATTTATAGAAAATAAATAAAATTTACAATTAATAATAATTATTAATTAAAACAGTATTAAAACAGTATTCATTAAAAACAATATTCAAAATACAATTTGAATGCAAAAGATTATACTATTTATAAATGCATAGTTACATTTTTTTTTTTTAACAAAGATATTGTAAAATCACTTAATAAAAATTTCTTATTTACATTCGTTCATACTTTATAAACATAATACATAAATATAATCTTACAACAAAACATCAAATAGTAATTTAAACTTTGCATAATTTTTAGCATTATAATTTATTAAACATTTTGATTTTCCTAAATAGTTTTATTTATCATTTATAATATATTTTTTAAATAATTTTTAACTTTATATTTATAATCACATGTAATTAATTTTTTGTGTTTTTAACACGTTTTGCAAAGGTATGTATATATTTATAATAATTCATAATATACGAATTACAATGGACATTGTATCACATTTATCTTACTACTATACGACATTCGATTGTTATTTATTTCTTTTTTACGGCATTCATGTTTTTGATATAATATTAATAATCGATAAATTTGAGAACGAAATTCTCGTCCATTTTATAAAATGTATAATATAATTAAAAAAAATATATATATATATGTTTCAGTACATTTAGTACATTCAAAACCAAATTTAGTATGAATTAGGTACTGCACTGAAATATTTTTTTAGCTGTTTTTCAACGCATGTCATAAAAAGAGATATCACAAATTTCGCTATTCGACGTAAATACATTGATATTTGTACTTTCTATTTAATTTTTAATGAAATTTATTTTTAATTTTAAACTGAAATCTAATTTTTTTCTTGGTATGTTGAATAAATATTAATCTTCTGATCCAGCACCTTAAAAATAATATATTATTAATTATAATATATTTTATATATAGCATTGATTATTATGTTAATATTTACAATTATAATCATTAGCTAACTTACTTTAAGGCCTCGATACTGCCATTTAACGTCTTTTATTTCCATGACGTCGACCGAACTTACGATTTTTTCTGTAAATAAAGAGAAATTAATATTTATCATTATATATTATAAATATTGATTCAAATTGTTAAAAAATTAATCAATATGATATATTAATGCGAAACCTAATATTTAATAATATTAATATAATATACATATATATATATGGATTGTATTATAGTATAGTATAATTGTGATTAAGGATATCCTTAAATGATTAAGAATATAATTAAGAATCTTATAGAGAAATCCAAATAAGAGTCATTCAAATTTTTATTTATTCTTTTTAAATCATTCAAATGCAAGGCATTCATTTAATTAATTTTTTCTATTACTTATATGTTATAATAAAATATAATAATAATAAAAAAAAATTTCATTCAAATCAACAGCATTGTTTATATTTTTTAGATAATATGTTTGTAACAACCTTTATTTAATTTCTTTGCTTAGAAAATTTCGCATGATATGCTATATTTTTTAATCACTTTTAGTTTAAATCTTATAATATTATTTAATCATAACTACTATATAAAAGTAAAAAAAATATACCTAATTTTACTCGGTGAAGGAACCGGAGTATGTTCGGCAATAACAGGTAATACAGAAGTAAATTTGTCAGTTGGACGTAAAAGGCGTGCTGTACGAGAAGATAATCTCCATATCAGTCTTTGTCTGTGAGGAGTTTGCTCTTGAGCATTATATTTGCTCAATACAGCACCCACAGCTTCATGTGTAGAAAAAAAGCTTGTGTCTGAAATCTATATATATAATAGATATATCAATACTTTATGTTACTTATTATGTTATTCATTATTCATTTAAAAAATATAAAAAATATAAATATGTAAAATATAATTAAATAATTAATAATAATTAAATATAATAAATATATAAATTGTTATAGAATTACCTTACATATTTTTTGAAGTTGTATAGCAAAGTCCAAAAGTCTAAGCATTTGATGTCTTGATGTTATAGATGTATTAATAGTAGAGGAACTAGGTATAGCAGTTGTTGATATGGGAATATCTGTATTAGTGTCTAATCGATTCACTGCACTATCTAAATATGTGCAGAGTAAAACAAGTGCCACTTCTGATGGTCTCAAACTTGCACAATTACCATCACACGCAACCATTTCTAACCTAAGTAAAAGCTCAGATTCCTAAAATAAAATAGATAGCAAATTTATATTACATTTTATATTCATATATTATATTAATGTAATATTTTTAACAAAATTAAAATTATTACCGTAACAATACTGGTATACATATCTAGTCCTAAGTGTGATGCAATTGCAAGGAACATTGCATTGAATAATTGAAGAAAAGTTAAAGATGTAATAGGTTGAGTACCAGGTGCCCATTCTAACTTATTCCGTATTACTTCTGACATACGTTTAAGATCACCACCTGTGCATTTACACTGAGAAATTGAAACTAAGTGATCAGCATCCAATGACTGTGCTAACTGAACAGCAGCTATGTGAAAAGCAGATACACTGATACAAGCCATATGTTTTGGTCTTGCTTTCATTTTTGTTAAAAATCGATCCATTAAATTAATAGCAACAAAAAATACATCTGATGGTAGATCATACCATACTTTCAAACATCTTAAAACATGAGCAGATCCATCACGAGCTCCAATTGTTATTTCATCATTCTAAAAGAAATAAAGTTATTTAAATAAAAAATATATACTAATATAATGACTTTTTACAATTAAAAAAAATTTTTTCAATTTATTTTAATTGTAATTATTATTATTTTTATATTAATTTTTTATATAATTTATGTACATACTTGTGTTATATTAGGCAATTGAAGATTAGGTTGATATTTTACTTCAAGGACCAAAGCTTCTTGCAATTGTTCAAGTAGCGGGTGGATTGCATCCGGTACAGGCAAGCCCGATGTGTCCATTCCTGCAATGTGTGACTGACAGCTCACTACAGCAATAATGAAAGAATAAAATAATATAAAAAATGCGTAGTGTGGCTGATAATACAAATGTCACACAACAAGAATGGCGCAGCTGGCTAGCCTTGTATCTGTAAAAAAAATACAATATTAATATATTATTAATAATATAATATATATATTAATAATATAAAATAATTGTTTAAAAAAAATTTAACTTAATTATTTATAATTATTATATTAATAGTAATAGATAAATTTATTTTTAACATATGCTATCATATATTTAATTGATTTAACAATCAATTGAATGGTTAATTGATTTAACAATTAATTTAATGATTTATTCTTTAATAACATAAATTCAATTATGGATATATACCTGTATTTAAATATTTAAAATAATTAAAGAGTTAAAGAACTATTATAGGAAAAAAATATAGAAAAACAGAAATATTAAATTGAATCTTTTATTATATTATAAAATGAAAATTTCACAATGATGATTTCTATAATATTTATTAATATAATATTTAAATATTAAAACTTATTAAAAATTGCTACATTATTAAAAATAATACTTTTTATTATTTTCATTATTTTTTTTTGCTATTATATATATATTTAGTATATTTACTATACGTCATCATTGAATTGTGTACTTTGAAAGTTATAAAGAAAGTTCTAGAAAAGTATTTAATTCGAAATAATTTCGATTGTAACGTATTCGATTATACATTTTTTCTTTTATAACTTTGAAGATACATTAATTTAAAATTTAATCAATAATAAATATTATATATAAAAATATATAAACAATATTTATTTATATTTATTATTATATATACAATATAATAATTAATATATCATATATATTAAACAAAATGTACGGCAATATTATTACAAAACTTACGTAAAATTTTTAAATATGTTATTACAATGTAATGGAATAATTAATTTTAATGAATTAATTAATTATCAATATAGAAATATCAAAATTTATGATACATAATAAAAAAATATTTTATAATATTAATTTATAATTAATTTATCATTTAAATTGAAATATCAAATATAAATATAAAATTATATCATAATTTAAATATAAATATCATATATCATATGTTAAATATAAAATTATGACAATATCATTAATGATCAGTGAAATTATAAAAAAATTATAAAAATATTTAAAGATTTTATATATCTTAACAAACAATTTTCAAATTATTTATATATTATAATAATATGATGAAACAAAAAAAAATAGAAATTATAAAATAATAATAATAATAATATTAATANNAATAATAATAATAATAATAATAATAATAATAATAATAATAATAATAATAATAATAATAATAACAATAATAATAACAATATTAAGATATTTTTTTTCTTTATATTCACGAATTAATAGTATAAAAAAATAATTATTAGAAACAAGAAAAAAAAAAGTATTTATTATAATTTAAAGTAATGTAACAACAAAATTTAGTAAACAATAAAATTTTCGAAATCTATTCTTTAAATATACAAAATATTAAAAAGAAACGTTATATGTTATTTCGATAATATTCGAATTGTTATTATCATATTCAAAAGAAGATTGTAGAAAAAATTTCGATCGGATGATGCAACAATGAACTGTCAAAATTAAAAGATCGTAATTTAGAGTATTCTTATCGTAAATGAATGAATATGAAAACAAAAACAAATTTAAAATATGCAAACATGTAAATGAACTTTTCCTTAATAGAATAAATATAAATAAGATTTGCAATTAAAATCTGAATAATTCATAAATATTAAAATGTCAATAATAGAAAGATTTAAGAAAGATATTAATTTTGAAAAAATATAATTATTTTAAGTACACGTAAAACATGTAAAAATTAAAATCATATTATATTTATATTTGTATTATTTTAATAATTAATAATAAGAATAATAAAAAATATGATATAATAATATTCTAAAATTGATTTCATAATGTTCTAAAAATATCATAATATATTTGTTTTAATTGTTTTAATAATAAAAAAGAAATAACTATAAAAAAATTGTTTATTTAAAAAATTAATATGATTAGGTTATAAAAAATTAATTGATAATTTAATATAAAAAATGTTCCTATATCATCATAACGAATTTTAAATTGATTCGTTATTGGCAACAAAATACAAATATAATAGTTTTTTGTATATAAAAATTAATGTACGTACCATTTATTTCAAATTTACAATACGAAATTAAGATCATTGAAAACTATATGTGTATTTATATTATCTTTTTTCTTTACGTAAGAATAATGAGCTCCCGCAAATATACACTATACACGAGCGTGTACATGAACGATATTGTAATTCGCATCTGCTTGTGAATCATCACGGACGGAAAATATCCGAATTACTACGGATACGTACGAATTTAAACGAATTTAACCGAAGTATATAACGTATAAAATTGTTATAAATTGCTGATTTATTTTTATAAAATATTCTTTAATATTTTTATAAAATATTCTTTAATAATTCATTTATTAAGTAATTCAAATAAATTTAAAAAATTATTCAAAATTTAAATTAATAATTATTTAAACAAAAATTAATAAATAATAAAAATTAAAACGCAAATAATCATATATCATAAACAAAATAAATAATTCGCATAAGAATTAAAATTTTAAAATATTCTAGATTACATTTTCAATATTTTATTCTGGAATATTTTTTAATAATCTTTATAGCTATATCTATAATATTTATTTGAATTTATTTTTAATATATTTGAAATAAATTTATTATGTTCTAATATTAAATATATTCGGAATAATTTTTATTTTTTTCATTAGTTATTTCATTAATTATAAAATATTATTAATTTAACAATAATAAACATTATATTACTTATTTTTAAAAACAATATACAAAATTATAATGATTTATTTATATTAATTTGTAGAAAAATAAAAATTTAATTTTTAATATAAATATTGTGTTAAATTTAAAAATATTAGCGAATTGTAGTAAAATAATTAATTAATATTATATTATAACCTTATATATTATATATATAGCTACATAAATAATCAAATACATAAGTAAAAGTCATTGTAATTGTAGTTAATAGTTATACTATTCCCGTTATTTCGCCATTTTGTTTTAGTTAGACATTTGAATGTATTTTGTAAATACTTTTTGAATTATAATGAAATTTTAAAAAAAAACTTACCCGGATGCGTCCGAAACGCTTTCACGTTAATAGATCACCCAATTTTGGCTTTTTTATCGTGTTTGTCAATATAGATAGGAAACAGATTCACGAACGAAATATTCCGTTTGACAGTTGTTCTAACAATAAGGAATGGTGGAGCTATGAACATTCAGCTGATCGTTATGCGTCACTACGTCTTCACAGTCATGCGTAATAAGAATTAGTTCTATAAGCATAGTTTATTTTATAAAAAATTCTGAATATAATGTTATTATATAAATCATTATCATTATTAATTGTTTTTAAAAACAATTTTCCTTAATTTTAAATAAAATTTAATGCTATTTTCATATTCATTTGATATTAATATGTTTTAAGATTATATAAATTATAAACATATTATATTTTTTATAATATTAATGATTTCACATGTAATATATAAAAAAATATTTTTAAAAAAATATAAATATATATAATAAAAATAAATATTTTTTTCATAATATATATATTATATATTATATTATATTTTTAATCATAGTGTCACTAATCAAATTCTTGTCCATACATTTATATATCCTTTTAATATTACATTATAGTTCATGACCAAACTTCAGTTGATTCTGTTACAAAATTTATTATAATGTTTGACAGTCATTTCATAATAGTATACAAAGATAAATGTCTTATGTCTTCATTTAAATAAAAAAAAAACGGAAAGAATATATTTTTATGAAATAATAAAAATAATAATAAATAAAATTTTTTTTTTAAAGTTATATATATACATATATATAGTTATATATATACATATTTTTCCATAATCATCTATTGTAATACATTTTCATCACAACTGAAATATTTGCCTTTTAAGTGTTTTAAGTTACTTTTAATTTCAAAAATAGATGAAAATCACTAGGTAGTTTGAACTGTATGATGGATAAAGTTTTGAGAAAAAAATTATTTTTTTTATAAACAAACTAAAAAAAATAGAATAAAAATTATGCATTAGCAGAAATATATGTAATAATGATTACAATTAGTAATATAATATTGATTACATGGAAAAATAAGTATATAAATAAAATATTGATTATATGGAAAATATATAATAAAAAGTAAACAAAAAAATTTTTTTACTGTTATTATAAAGATATATCTTTCTGTTCATTTTTTATTTAAATAAAGATATAACTTTTCATCTTCATATTATAATTATATCTATTAAAAATATATATGTATATATATATATATATATATACATATTATATATATAATATATACATATATATACATAAAAATAAAAAAATATAAAAAATTTTCAATAAATAAATATGCATATTTTAGTATTACAATGTTTTTGCTTTATTTTCATGAAAAAAATAAGTATTTCATTAATGATAATATATATATTATAAAGAAAAAAATAATAAAAATATTTTTTTCTTTTTCATTATTATATAAATTACAAATTTATTTTTATTATTTAAAAAATATATGATTTCTTATAAAAAATTTATTTTTATTTTCTAATTGCACAAATAATACAAATAATTGTCTATTTTCTAAAGTTTTCTTAATTATATAGATAATACAAATAATTTTCTTATTTTTTAGAATTTTAAATACAATTTTTTTATTATCATCAATAATCATCTTTGATATGTAAATACTTATTAAAACAAAATTCTTATCCATTTTCACTAGTACATAAACTTTCATTTAATTTTATTTTGATATTTTTTTCTTGTTCTAATGTTTTCACAGTTGCTTCTAATACATATAAATGTTCATCATTTATACCTGGTGCTATTAGTCTCATTGCAGATGCCAAATTATATAAATATTCTGTGTTTGCTCCACTAGGACCATGAGATACTAATATTTGTTTTGCTATTGTATATATATCTTCTACACCTGCATAATTTGGATTATCTTCTCCACCTATGTAAATTGTAATATAAAATGGTGTGTTTTCTGAAACTGATGATAATAATTTTTCATTTTCTAAATCACTTGGAAATTTATTATTTGCTAAGGAATACGATGCAGTATCTTTAATTGAATAAGATGGATAAAAGAGCACACTTTTTCTTTCATATCCTCCTTTTTCTCTGTAATCCAAGTGTTTTACAACTTTATCTTTGTTTTGAGGTGATATTCTATAAGCAACACCCCATACTTCATCATTAGGATTATCAGAATTAAGTAATGTTACAACACGACCAGGCTATAATATTATTACATAACATTATTATTTGTTTAAATATTAAATATAATGTATTATATATTACATAAAAGTTAATAATATAAATTATTAATAACTAATAAAATAATTTATATATAATATAATATATATAAATATGAATAATATTTTTAGATACATATATCAAATTTTCAATATTAATATTATTTCAATATTAATTAATTAATTTGATATAGAAATTATATTAAAAGAAATTAACAAAAAAATAAATTTTCACATAAAAAGAATTTATAATTTAAAAAATCAATTAAATATAAAAATATAAAAAATACCTACAATTTGTAGATATTTTGCTGAATTCTTGGAAAATATAAAAGTAATTATGATTAAGTTTCAAATTTCAATTTATAAATAATAAAAAATATTTCAAGTGAAAAAGATTGGTTGAATAAAATTTTATATTAAAATAATTAAATACATACTCTACTAGGTATTCCTCTATGATCTATACTTTTTTGATAAAATCTTCTGATGTATCCTTTGATGTGACCAACAAGAATTTCTTCGTACGGAAAGTCTGCTTTCCATATCAGTGAACCATAACCAAATACCCACATTATCACTTTTCTTATTAAATGAAATTTAAAGATTAATTAAAAATTATATTTTTTTTGTAAAAGTATAAATTTCGAAGTATAAATTTCAAGTTATTTCCTGTATTCCTAAAAAATATTCAATATTGAATTTTCATTACATTATCAAATAACATATAATTATATGTAGATATTTTATTAAAAGTTTTAAAGATATAACGTAATAAAATATTTTATATTAAAATTTTAAATAACATTTATAAGATATAATTATTTCAAATGAACTATAGTTTCTTACATATTAAAAATTTTTTAACATTCAAGGAATATTTTATGAACGTTTGTCAAAAATGAATTTGAATTATGTTGTGAAATTATAGTCAGTATATATTTGTGCTTAATTAAAATTACATTAGATAACCACGCGGATATTCAAGCAGGATCAAATTCTTTTATAAAGAATAAATTTTTATATAGATCAAAATAAATTATACATAAATTTTAATGCCTATAATTTTGATTAATATATACTTATTAAAAATTTGATATAAAAATTTGATATTCAAAATGTTTTCAAAACTTCTGTGCACCGATGTTCTTGCCATTCGATGTATTGATAATTTAATTTTCGTAGGTTAGTATAATATATATATGTAATTATTTGCATAAAAATTACAATTTTTCAATATCTTTAAAAAATAATATTTATTGATTAATGATATTTATTTAATTTTTAATTATTTTATTATTTACATAGGTGTGGGATGCTCATTATACATTTTTAATGTTAATACTTACAAGTTAGAAAAAAAAATAAACTGTCTTTACCCATATAATATACATGGGATTATTGAAGGTCCTGATAATAAATTAACTGTGTTTGGTGCTAATTATTTTTGTACATATAAGATTTATTATGAAGAAGAAACATTGATGTAAGTTTGAACATTATATATAATATTTTTTTGATTATTATGTATTTTATATATTTATTTATATATATATTTATATATTATATGTATTTATTATATATTTTTATATTATATATATTTCATTTCTTTTTATTTTAGAATTAAAGAAGATTTAAATAAAAAAGAACTCAATGATTGGATAATAACAGTAAAATGGTTATTATACAATGGATATAATTATTTATGTGTTCTTTTAGCACATAATAATATTTGTATTTATGACATATTTAATAAATATTGTCAAAATACATGGTGTGAAGAAAAATGTATTTTGTATCCTTATATTTATAATTAAATGAATATATTCATTAAATGAATATTAAATGAATATTAAACTTAACTTTATTATTAGATATGCAGGATTTATATTGAATAATGATAAAAATCTAATTATTTTTAGTGGAACTGTATATCAGGAAATTTTAATATGGGAAGTAAATTATGCTTATCATATTGAAACATCACCAGTTTTACATCGTTTACAAGGACACAATGTAATACATTAATTTAAAATTATTTTTTTCTAATTATATTTTTATTTTAATGTTTAAAATTATAAATAATTGAATTTTAGGGTGTAATCTTTTCTGTCATGTATGATCCAATTGCACAATTTATTTGTTCTACATCAGATGATAGAACAATTAGATTATGGAAAATAAATAATAATAAAAACAAAAATTGGAAAAACATTGATATAAAATTAGTGCGAACAATGTTTGGTCATACAGCTAGAGTATGGAAATCGATTATTAAAAACAATATTATAATTACAATAGGAGAAGTAAATATTATTATACAAATATAATAAGTATTTATAATGAAAAAAATTTAATTATATATTTATATTTTAAGGATTCTCTTATGTGCACTTGGTCATTGGAGGGTAAATTACTTAACAAAATTTGTGCACATCATGGTGCTGCTATATGGAGTATTGATGTATCAAATGATAATAAAACTATTTTTACTGGTGGAGCTGATGGTGCAGTTCATGCATGGCCTTTTGTTAATGATTATATTCAAAAAACTGTATTATTACCTAAAACAAATGCATACACTTTGCCAAAATATGTTTGTTATTTAAGTAGTGGTAATCTTTTAATTTTTTATGAAAATGGTACTCTATTTATATTTAATAGATATAATAATGTGGAAGAATCATTATATTTAGAAAAATATAGTACATATTGTATTATGGAAGTTTCTTTGTGTCATTCCTACATTTGTTTTGCTTCAAAAGATGGATATATAAGAATATATAAAGGTAATATTAAATTTTTTTTATAATATTACACTATTATTACTAAATTAATATATAAATTAATATATAATAAATATTATAATATTAAAAATGTTTTCTATAATGATTTTAGAAATAAAAGTTGCAACTAATAAAAAGTTACTACAGATTTTAGAAGAAAAAATAATGGAGTCACAAATATTTTCTGTGCAATGGTTAGAAAATAATAAGTTAGTAATTTGTGGAATAAGTGGAATTTTAAAAATATTTAATTTTACTGTAGAAGGTATATTTAAAAAAATATGCAATAATCTTCAGTTATCTGTAATTAATGTTTAGTTAATGTTTAATTATTTAATCTTTATTATTTTTATTTCTTACAGGATCATTTACTATACAATCAGTATGTCTTTTACCATATAGTCGAGAACGTTGGTTAACAGCAGCTATTTTATATGAAGGATTATTAGTATGTGGAGATAGAGCTGGAAATATGCATATTTTTGATCTTAAACCTTATGTTCCATATAATGAAACAATTATATTTGAAACAAATAAACCTATTCAAACTATTAACAAAGTTCATGGAAAAATTGGTATTCAAAATTTCATAGTTGTAAATTCAAAATTAATATCAGCTGGTCGAGATGGAATGTTAAGATTTTATGAATTAAATAAACATAAAAATACAAAATTATTATACATTTTACATAAACAAAAAATGCCAATGGATTGGATTAGTGGTCATTTAAAATCTTTTGATGATATTCTTATATTAGGTTTTAAAGAGGTATATATATATATATATGTATGTATATATGTATGTATGTATATGTATATATGTATATTTAAACAGATATGTATATTTATATATGTTATATGTATATTTATACATACATTTTTTTGTATATATATTCATATATATTTTATTATATATATATTTATTTTTTCTTGTTATTATTTATAGGTTGAATTTGTAATATACAGTATGATTCATCATCGAATTTTAATGAAAATTCCTTGTGGTGGTGGACATAGATCATGGGATTGTATTTTAAAAAATAATCTTATTATGTTTCTATATATTCGTAATAAACAAGTATATGCATCTGATTTTTCATTAACTTCTTTCACATTACCAGTTTTATTAGTGAGTAATTTTTTCTTGTTTTATTTTTTCATGAAAATATATATTATTAAAATTATATTATATTTTTTTTTTAATTTTTAGAATGGTTTTCATACGAAAGAAATATCTTGTATAAATCCAATATCAAAGATTAATCAAAACAATATTTTTATATCTGGAAGTGAAGATGGTACTCTTCGTATTAGTTACATTTCAAATTCATTGTTGAATAATAATATTCACACCTTTCAGACATTGAATATTTTTGATGGTCACATCTCTAGTGTAAAATTTATAGCTTGTTTAGATTTGCAATTTATCTTTTTATGTAATAAATATCTTATATTTTCGGGAGGTGGAAGAGCACAGATAAAAGTTTGGGAAATTGATATAAAAGATGATGAAACATTTTTACATAATAAAGATATTTCTTGTCATGACATTACATGTCATATGTTGTATGGATTTGATCAATATCGTAAAAAACAATTGCATGAATCTAATCATTCTTACAATATGCAACCTGAAACTCGATATATGGATATTGAAATTTATTATTGTGCTACAAATTTTTATTATATAATACTTTTTGTTGCTTGTGCAGATGGATTTATAAGGTACTTTTTTCTTGACATTTCTAAATTTGAAATATATTTTATTTTTATATCGTGTATAAATAGGTAATATTTATAGATATAAATAGAATATAATTTTTTTTAATGATTTTAAATTAATTTTTAAATTCTGTTCATTTACATATATATTTAAATATTATTTGTAGAATATTTTTATATGATATTAATACAAAAAGTATTTCGTTAAAAGTATCTTCAAAATGCGTAGATCGTTGTATAACAAAAATAGCTGTTATAACATATAATAAAAATATAATTGTGTTGATAATGTCAACTGATGGAATCTGTCGATTTATTGATTTTACTGATACTATTTCAAACATAATAGAATTTTCACAAATTGAAAAACAACAATTTGAAAATTATAAAGATATATTTATTACAAAATTTAATTTACATCAATCTGGAATTAATTCATATGACATAAAAATAATTGAAAAAGGCGAATATTTATTAGCAACTGGAGGTGATGATAATTTGTTTAACATTATTCATTTCAATGTACAATTTAAGAAGATGAAAACACATATTTCATTATTGTCGAAATGGAGTACTTCAACTGCACATGTTGCTCAAATTACAGGTAAAAAAAAACATTTATTTATCTATATCATTTTATATTATATATGTTTCGTATCATAGTTTATTAAACTAAAATTATATTTATTGAATTATATTTATTGAATTGTATATTTATGAATTATGTCAAAAAAAAATTAATAAAATAATTTTCAGAAATTAATTTGAAAAAATATTTTTCAGGAATAATATTTCATGATAAAAATACAATTTTTAGTGTTGGAATGGATCAACAAGTGATTATGTATCAATATAATTATAATAATAATATTTTATCTGTAACAATATTGAAAAGAATGTATACATTTGTCACAGATATTAAAGGCATAACTTCGTGGTATAATTCAAAGTATGTTTATTATTTAATATTTGATATTCTAAACTAAGAAAAGAAAATAATAATGATAATAATATTACATTTTAATAGATTAATATTTAACTAATATCATATTAAAATTTATTTCAGAAATGAATCAGTTGTATGTGTATATGGTAAAGGATTTGAGATATTGATTTAATGATTAATATATTATTTTATGTGATTAATATATATAAGAGATTCTGAAAACAGGTAATATTGTTTTCTAAAAAACATTATTTAATATATAATATATTATAATTATAATAATATAATTATAATATATAATATATATATATAATAAATATAATAATAATTATAAATTTAATAATAATATAGTAATATAGTATAGTAATATAGTATATATAGTATAGTAATATAGTAAAAGTATATAGTATAGTAAATAGTATAGTAATATAGTAATGTTAAATAAATTATAATAATATATTTATAGTAATGTAATTATATTGATATATATATATATATATATATCATTACTTTCAACTTAAAAAATATTTAATTCTATTTAGTATTACTAGATGGCGAATCTACAAGATAAAAGTTAGTTTTTCATTCAATTAACTACTTAAAGTTTTTTATTTTTACGAATAGTAAAATGTTAATTTATATATTAATTATTTTGCAGAAATGACGAGTATTACAATATCAGCAATTCGAACACGAACAAGCATCCTTGATAAATCATTAAGTAAAGGAAAGGGAGAGGTTAGCTTGAGTTGTTTTGCACTTTTGTTTTCAGAACTCGTACAATATTGTCAAAATCGAGTGTACACCGTACCAGAATTACAAAATAAGTATGTAAATAATCAAGCTTATTAAAAAATTGTTATACAGAACAAGTGTTTTCTATTTATTGGTTAGATTGGCAGAAATAGGTATGGAAGTTGGCCACAGAGTGACAGATTTACTCGTTGTAAGGGAGAAAGGTGGAAAACGTGAAATAAAATTATTAAATATTTTATTATTTATTAAAAGTACAATATGGAAATCATTGTTTGGTCGTGAAGCTGATAAGTTAGAACATGCAAATGATGATGAACGTACTTATTATATCATAGAAAAAGAAGCAATAGTAAATAAATTTATATCAGTTCCAAAAGATAAAGGAAGTCTAAATTGTGCTTCTTTTATTGCTGGTATAGTTGAAGCTATTCTCTGTGATTGTGGTTTTGTACGTATTAGTTTGTTATTTATTATTTTTAAAATTTGTTTAAAAGTTAAAATTATTAGGGTAATGAAAGATATATTTGTTTTTATAGCAAGCAAAAGTGACTGCACATTGGCATAAAGGAACAACATATATGGTTAAATTTGATGATGCAGTTATTGCTCGTGATAAACAACTTGAAGATCGATAATTAAATATATATATATATATATTAAAAAAAACTAAAATAAAAATTAAAATAAAATATATTTAAATATGATTAAAAAAACAAAAATCTTTTAAATAAAAACATAAAAAAAAAATCTTGGATTTTATATCAATTTAGTCCATTTTTTAAATATAAGCTAATGAAATCATTATATATATTTGAAAATTAAATAATATGAGATATCAATATAAAATAATAAAATGAATTTTATAACTATCATTATTAACTAGTTTTATCATGCTGTTTTTATTTGTAATTATTCTGTATATTACATAGAACAATATATGTAATAATAATATATAGCATTTATTATCCAATAATGTTTAAATTTTATATATTCATTAAGTTTTATTAGCATTTACAAATGTACTATAAGAAAAATAAATATTATTAACCAAATTTAAATTCTCTGTCAGCATAGCTTATTTGACCAGTACGATATAAATGTTCCTGATCATCCTGTAAAATATAAAAAAATTATTTTCATGATCTTTATTTAATAAATATTTTTAAATTATTTAAAAATAATAATTATTTTTACTTTTAATTTTTTTACAACCAATACTGCTGCAAACATAGATCCCAATAATATAAAACCACTTGTCAAATGAGGATATAATCTTACTCTTGTGATATATTCGTGTTGAAGTCTTAAACCATTTAAACGCATAACTGCAGTTTCCACCTATATATTTTAATATATTATATTATAATTAATATTATATATTTTAATATATAATAATATATAATATATAATAATAATGCCAATTATATTCTCTTAATATAAATATCACAAAGAATTAATAAAATTAATATTGTACTTTTGAATATATTTGAAAGCATATATTTATATTATTATTTATATTGATATTTTATATTTTTTGGAATATATTAATGAAAAATTATATGAATAAAAAAAACTTTTTATATAAGTTCATTAATATGAAATTATAAACCTATCTATTTTTAAATTTAAAATAATTAAATGAAAAATGATTAAAATACTTAAATTTCATTCAATTACATATGAATTTAAATAAATCAATATAAAGTACATTTTAAATAATTAATTGAAATTATATAAGGTTAAAAAGTTATCGACACATACGGGCATTGTTTGTTTCATTGGATTATGAACTTCTTTTAAATACTTTTGACGTAATTCTTTTCTTCTTGCATCTCTCCATTGTATTATTTCTCGTTGTTTTGGTGATACATCAAACAATTCTTCAATCTTGGATGAACTCATTTCATTTGATGCAAAATTTGCTCTTAAGAAAAATATTTCCTCATTCACAAAAAATATTATGCGCACAGAGTTACCAACAAAAAATTATCCAAGTAGTTAGCTAAATATCCAAGTAATAAAAATAGTGTCAATGATGTTAGAATATCAGGAGTAACAATAAAAAGAAATCATAGGAAAATGATATCTATCACTCGTTAATCTAGTTAATTTCTCAATATCATGATTTGACATCTGAACGATGTAATATCTCGTATAGATATTTTTGAAAAATAATGAATAATGAAATGTAAGAAAAGTCAAAATAAATTTAAATATGTAATAATATTTATTATTATAAATAATATTTATTTAATAATAATAATATTTACTTAAATACAAAATAACATTTATTAGTTATTTTTTTGAAATACTTCATCATATAAAAATAAAAATATTTGTTTATTTGAATATTTTTAAAAAATTTTTGAAAGATTAATTTTAGAAGCTAAAACAAATAAAAAATTTAATATGGCTCTGTAATATGGTTTTAAAATATATGCAAATTTATATAAAGAAGGTTTAATTGTATATAAAAAAAATAGAAAAAATATAATACAATAAAATATACACAAATAAATAAATAAATAAATAAATAAATATATATATATATATAATTAATTTATATAAAATTGAAAAACTTATTTGTATTGCATATCTATAAAAGATAAAATAAAAAAGATTTAAAATCATATATATAAATATATACATAATATATATAATAATAAATTATATATATAAATCATATATATTATATATATAAATATATATAATATATAGATTCATAATATAAAAATTATAAAGTCAAAGATATTATTTATGTAACACATTATATATAAATATAGTTATATATATCATATATAAATATATATAAATATATGTAATAAATATAATATATGTAGTAAATATGTAATAAATATATATAATAAATGGTAAAATATAATATATTTTGCATTAATAACTTAATTGTCACATTCATCAGTTTCATTTGGTAATAAAATATTTATCTTCTAAAAAATGTCATTGAAAATATAGAAAAATATGTTTGTATTACTATCTATTTATATAAAATTCATTATTAGTTTCTAAATTTATTATAATTATTATATTATATTATAATATATATATTATAATTATTATAATTTAAAAAATTATAATCAATTTTTGTTTTTTAAAAATTCTTCTTTTATTAAAAATGATGTAGCAATTATAAGCATTGTATAAATATATATTTTGTTTTCTATTTTAATTTAATTTATATTGAGCAATCATTTTGTTATTAAGATTTACATATTATTTATAATATTATAATAATGCATTCTAAAATTAAATATAAATATAATAAAAAATTTCTAAAAAGTTTTTTAAAAAACAAAATCATTAAGATAATTATAAAAAGACTAATAAATATATTTATCACCTCTATAATAAAATAAATATTCATATTTTTTAATAATTTTTAAATATATAATCATTTTTAAAATTATATTTAATATGTATAAATAGAAATAATAAATATTTGTCTTAATTCTTATCTATATCTTTAAAAATAAAATATAAAATTGCAGAAAAATCACTATATCACCATTGCGAATAAAAATTTATAAAATTTATAATTTTTACGTCATGGTAAGTAGCATAACCAATCACATCATTTAATTTTTCTTTCCAATTTATTCCTCTATTAATCGTGATATAGAGTCCAACATCACAATCTATGTAAAGAATAGAAGGAGAACAAATTAACAAATTTGACAATGCCATCTACTCAGTGATAATACTACTAAGTATGTACTAAGTAATACTACTAAGTATGTCAAATTTTATTAATTTGTTTCCTTTCTATTATTCTATAAATAATAAGAAAGAGTACAATATTAAATCTATGTTCTATATGCATAAAGTGATTTAATATTGTTGACAATTTTGCTTGTGATAACAAGAATAAGAAAATACAGACAAGAATAAGGAAATATATTAATATATATAATATATATATATATAATATATATAATAATATATGATATTATAGATTAAATTACTTATTGACAAACAGATCTTAATCATTTAAATTTATATAAGATTATTGATTTTTCATCATTTTTCATTAATAAATTTTTAATGTTTAGTTGTTAAAATACTTTTTTATTTTAACATATATTAATAAAATTTAAAAATTATTTCAAAAATTCATGTTTGCTTTTTAATTATATCTTCAACTAAAGAAAATATATTAATATAATTTAATACACATATTTGGTACTTGATTAAAATTATAATTTTAATTTTTAAATTTTAAGTAAATAAATTAAATAAAAATAAAAATAGATTTATTCTATATATAATTATATATATAGAATAAATCTAATATATATAATTATACATATATAATATAAAATATAATATATATAATATATATACTTAATACATATATAAATATATAATAGTTTGTAAAAGAATAATTTTAAATAATTATAAATAATTTAAAATCGGAAGATTAGAATGCAATTCAAAGAATGCATAAACATTGTTCACGATAAAATGCATCACTTTTATATAGATATGTTTGAAATTGCGTTGCTAACTAAGTATTTATCAAAATCACATGATGATTATAATGTGTAATGAATGATTATGTTCAAATCAATTTATACAAAATATCGTGAAAATATTCAGATACAGTGATTATGATAACTGAAAATTTCAGAATTTCAATTAATATATTGAAATTTTATTTATTAATTATTAAATATTAATGATATATTATTATTGTAAATATCTTTTAATATTATTTATAATAACATAAATTTTAATATTAAAATTTTACGATGTATATAAATATGTATATAATATTTGAGATAACATAAGATTTATATAAGATATAAGATATAAAATATGTAAGTTAAATATAAGAATGATATAAGATATCATAAGATGAACTTAATGATAAAATTCAAACATCTTGAAAAATACAATATGTACTAAAAAATAATTTCCATATATATAATATAATAGATTTGAAAATAATTAAGAAAAGCATTAAAAAAATTGTTTTCATCATTTTAAAAATAATTTAAAAATTATTTAAATTATTTAAATAAAAAACATTGCTTAAAAGAATATAAGAAAAATAATAATTGAAATGCAAATTATTGATATATTTTGAAAATAAATATTTCACCAATATTTTTTTTTATTATAATTATTTTATATTTGTATTTTCCATTTTTTTAAAACTTTTTTTATGAATCAGAAAGATTCAATATGTAATTTAATAATGTTCCCATTTTTTTTTTATGAATCATTTAGTATATCATATCATGATACGGAAGTTGGGAGACGCTGTTGTACAATAGAAGCTAACAAATGATGAATCACGTAGTACATAGAAGGGGAGGCTATAGAATATAGAAAAGAGAGAGCACTTTATTTAGTTTCAATTCTGAAGTATTAAGAATCAGAAGATATATTTGTTTTATTTACAACAAATATTTTTTATTTAATTAAATAGTAAGTATAATTTATATAAAATATGTATAAAATATTTGAAAAATTTTATATTGTATTTATGTTGTATATGTTAATAATAATTGTATTATAATTATATGCAAATATAAATATTAACTTTCATTATTATTATTATTTTTTTCTGTATTTTTCATTGATGATTTTCAATTTAAATAATTTTTCTTTTTTTAAAAATGTTTATGTAATTTTATTCACTTTTCGATAGATATTTTATTTTAATTTGTATAATTCGTAATATTATTTCAATTATGGAAATTCAATTTACATTCGAAATAGATTGTGCTCGATTTCATTGCAAATTATTTAAAACCATTAATTTCTTTTATTTTTAATTATATAAATTATTTTAAAAATTCATGTTCGTTTATTATATTAATTATGTCTAATAAAAAATATTTACATATATTTTGATTTTCTTGTACGGAATATTATTTTATTTTAACTAATATTTAATTGTTTTTTTGTTCGTATGATATCAATAATAAAGATATAATGAGGAAATGAAGTTGCGTAGTAGAAATTTTTGTGTAATTAATGTATCATGTATAAATATATCGGATAATAGAATAATGACATATTTTTTATTAAAAAAAAAAAAATAGAATTCTTATAGAATTTAAGAATATTTTTTTATTGTCACTGTGTTTTATTGTTTTTGTGTTTTATTGTTTTATTGTTATTATGTGAATTTCATAAAATTTGACAAAGAAAAATTAAAAATTATATTATTGAAATTATATTATTTGATTTATATTGATTATTTCATTTTATTTTATTTTTTTTTAAAAATAGTTTTTTTAGTAATAAAAAATATTTTAATGAAATTTCGATAAAATTAATTGAAAATATAATTATAAAAAATATTAATTAATAAAAATTAACTAAGATGATCAATTATAATATTGTTAATCATTTTTATAGTTTAATATTATTTAAAGTATATATATTAATTCATATTAATATGTATCTTAATAAATATAATTTGTTAACTAAAAAATTAATTTTTATATATTTTTATACATTTCCAGATATAATTTTAAAATCATGAAGTTATTTTTGATTTTATTTATAACAATATTTACAACAGTACATGCTGTATCATTCTTTGAATTAGTTAATCAAGAATGGATGACATTTAAGGTAATTAAATAATTTACATATTATTTCTATAAGAAAGATTAATAATTTGATACTGTAGAATTACATATATATATTTTCAGTATTGTGATGACAAATTTCTATATCGTATTGATAATTTTCATTTCTTGAAATAGATAAATTATATTATATAAGTTAATAATGATCAAAGTGTTCATTTTGTATATTTGAATATCAGAATAACTTTTATCTCCATGAGATAAAGAATTTGCTTACAAACAACATAATCATTTATTTATTTTTGTAGTATCTAAGAATTGTAAGATGATTTAAGATATAAAGTAGTCATAAATAATAATAAAATAAAAAAATATTTTATTTTATTATTATAATTTCTAGATGGAACATAAAAAAGTATATAAATCTGATGTTG
Source organism: Apis laboriosa (assembly GCF_014066325.1). Lineage (NCBI taxonomy): Eukaryota > Metazoa > Arthropoda > Insecta > Hymenoptera > Apidae > Apis > Apis laboriosa. Next base: position 926,667 of record NW_025223765.1, read on the forward strand.
AAGAAAGATTCAGGATGAAAATATTTATGGACAACAAACATAAAATTGCTAAACATAATAGTAATTATGAAATGAAGAAAGTTTCATATAAATTAAAAATGAATAAATATGGAGATATGGTTGGTAATTTATAAAATTTAAATAATTTTATATTTATTAAAAAGAGAATTATTTGAGAAATATATAATTTCATTTCATCTTTAGCTTCATCATGAGTTTGTAAATATATTAAATGGTTTCAATAAATCAATAAATACTCAATTAAGATCTGAAAGATTGCCTGTAGGTGCTTCATTTATTGAGCCAGCAAATGTAGTATTGCCAAAAAAAGTTGATTGGAGAAAAGAAGGTGCTGTAACTCCAGTTAAAGATCAAGGCCATTGTGGATCATGTTGGTCATTTTCTGCAGTAAGTTATTATAGCTAATATATAATAATTTAATTATGATTAAATTATTGTATTAAAATAAAATTTAATTATAATTAAATTAATTCAATGAATTATTTGAAATTAATAATAAGATACTGTTTTGTTATTAAATTATAATAAATTATAAATAATTGAATAAAATAGAATAAAAAATTAAAATAAAATGAATTATATATTATTTATCATTGTATAGACTGGAGCTTTGGAAGGTCAACATTTTCGACGAACAGGAGTATTAGTTTCATTAAGTGAACAAAATTTAATTGATTGTTCTGGAAAATATGGTAATAATGGATGCAATGGAGGATTGATGGATCAAGCTTTTCAATATATTAAAGATAATAAAGGTTTAGATACAGAAGCTTCTTATCCATATGAAGCTGAAAATGATAAATGCAGGTAAATATTGAAGAAAAAATCTTTTTCAGATATCATATTTGTAAATAGTATAATTATAAATTTCATAATGTATACAGATACAATCCAGCAAATAGTGGTGCCATTGATGTTGGTTATATAGACATTCCAACAGGAGATGAAAAATTGCTTAAAGCAGCAGTTGCTACTATAGGTCCAGTCTCTGTTGCTATTGATGCTTCTCATCAGTCTTTTCAATTTTATTCGGAAGGTTTGTTTACTTATTATATAATTTGAAACTAGAATATAAATTAAAAAATTGTTGATTTAACAAAGTAAATATTATATATAAATTGTAGGTGTCTATTATGAACCAGAATGTTCTTCAGAAGAATTAGATCATGGAGTGCTAGTAATAGGATATGGTACTGATGAAAATGGTCAAGATTATTGGCTAGTAAAAAATAGTTGGGGTGAAACATGGGGTAATAATGGATATATCAGAATGGCTAGAAATAAATTAAATCATTGTGGTATTGCTTCTAATGCTAGCTATCCTCTTGTTGGTTCTAAAGGATTATTTTAAAAGAACTAGAGATAACACAACATAAAAAGTGGAAAAATAAATTAAAAATTGTTATAAGTATTTGAACATATTTAAGTTCTTGTTTATACATCAAAAAAAGAATATATACATATTTTTTTATTAAATTCAATAAATGGGATATTCATTAATATTACCTTGTTTTAATATTTCCTTATGAAAAAAATTTATAACATATTAGAATAATTAATATATATATTCTATTCATAAAAGCAAGATGGATGCCATTAAATTAATGTATGTCAAGAATAAGTGTTTAAAATGCGAAATATTACAGTATTGATATATGCATATTTTAAAATATAGCCTTTTGTAAAAATTAAAAATTTTTTTTCAATTAACAAATTAATTAAATGTGTGAATCAATACTGCACAAGTTTTAGTTGTAATACATTATTTTGAAACGTATTTACAGTTATAAACATAACCTACTAGATTTCAAAATTGATCGACATTTATCCTATGTATTCCTATGTGATTTAAGTAAATGAGTACGTTTAAAATATTTGTAAAAGTATATATTTTTGAAATACAATGTAAATATATTTCCTTTTAAACTATACATATAATATTTGTAATTACATATAATTATATTTACTTAAAGAATTATTTCTAATAAGACTATTTTGCAATTGTATAAATAAAATATTAATAATTTTTGTATTATTTACAAAATTTGTATATAAAATAGTTTTTTTTTATTATTCATTATATGATCTTTATGCATTGTGTGATTATTATTGTTGAATTTTCCTGAAATATATTATTCACTATTAATATAAATATTTTTATTTTAATATAAATATTTGAATGTAATTTAACAAATTAAGGATATAAAACAAACATCATTTATTATATACAAGAATAAAAATTATATTTTTTAATGTATTTTATTTTATTTTTTACAGCTACTTATATACATAATGGGTGAATTAAATGTGTGTTTTCAAATAGATACAGATAATCGTGAAAATTTTCCATCTGCAGCTGCTTTCCAAACATTTAAAAATCAAAGAGATACATTTTATGAAATATTTAGAATATGGGAAAAAAATCATTCAGTGCCTGGTTGGAATTTTCAAATAGCTTTAGGAAGTAAAATAAGAACTATGTTAACATTGCACAATGATGCTATAAATTATTATCATTTTGCAAGATTATTTAAGTCACAACTTTTAATTTCATGTATACAAAATAGACAACAGGTAAGCTTAAACAATAAAGTTATATGTTTGCTTATAAATAATATTTTATTTATTTGCTAACTTTTTAGTTTATCTTTATGATTTTCAGACAGAAGTAGAAGATGATGAAAGTATAAGTTTTTTAAAAGCTTTGAAACATGAAAATCCAAAAAAATTGAATCAGCTTCAGAAACGATTAGTAACTCCCCAGCCTTCCAAAAATCAAGTCACTGAACCATCTTTTCCTGGAGTGCAAGAATTTTTCAAAGATTTTATATTGTTTGCTTTTAATCCAATTTTTTATGTTCATTTAGAAAATTGTTTAATTCATGAGATAATGGAATTGAATGATACTCAATTTAATAATAGTGAAATAGAAGATTCAGGTATTAATATTTATTCAATACTGATATTATAGCTATATTTTTAATTATTATTAAATTATATTTAATATATTTAATATTTAATTATTATTTAATTATATAAATATATTTTTTTCTTTTAATAGAAACAATAGTTGATGAACAAACTCAGCAAAATTTTATTATATGCTTATGTAGTTTAAGACTTCTTGCAAAAGTATTAGGTCTTCTTGTATCATTACCTTACAGATCAGAATCAAATAATTTCAAAGAATTAATAGCAACTCAAGTGGAAATAAGAACCAAAGTAAATAATATATTTTTAATATTTTATGATTTTACATTATATATAACTAATGTTTAAGTTTTTATATAGGTTGTACCAGCAATAAATTTACATCTTTGTCTTCATAATGCAATAGCATCAGGAAAATTATCATTAACTGTACCTTGGATAGCAAAATATTTGGCTATGATGGATACTGTATCTCTTCGATTACCATATTATAAACAAACTTTAGAACTCTTATATTATATCTATAAAGTTGTAAATCATTTTGATTTTTCTACATCTGATAGTTTTATTTCTCAACAAACAGCAATTCTCCTTAAATCTACTTTATGCTGGTTATTTGAATTACCAAATGTTCCAAAAGATTTTTATCTTACTTGGCAAGAAATATATAAAGTTAAAGAATTACGAAATTTGAAGCAACTCGATAAACAATATGTGCAAAAGAATATATTATTGGGAGAGCCTACTGTGTCTATTACATCAACTAAATGTAACTTAGACAAATTAGATATTATTAATGAAAGAACATTGCGTATATGTTGTCCATTGGTTGGATTAAATGTATCTGTATCGAATTCAAATGCAAATTTAAATAATTATAATTCAAATAAACATATTACACCAGTTTCTAGTCAACTTCATAAATCTGCTAAAAGTGCAGGTATAAAACATCTAGAGGTAAGTTTATTAGTTAAATTTATTTTACAAGAAATATTATAATGGTTATATTTTAATAGTTGAAATTAGAAGAAGCATTTTTTGGTGGACAACCAGCATCTACACGAAAAACTGTTGATTTTGTATCTGAGCGAGTTGCTTCAACTTGTGTGAAACATATATGTAACACTTTGTTAATGTCTTCTAGAGAAATGAATTTGAATATTTTTAGGGAGATTTTAGAGAAAAAGCAAATTGAAAGACAACCTGAAAAAATTGGAGATTTATTACGTAATATTACAGATTTTAAGGTAAATTTATTGATTTTTAAATTGATTTTTAAATAATATAATATTAAAAGTATATTTATATTATTATATAAAATTACATATATAAACTGCTAATATATTTATTAAGAGTTAATTTTAAAAGGCAAAACAAATGCAAAAGTTGATATAAAAAATGTCAGTTGAAGTTTATTTATTAAGTAATAAGCATAAGCAATTTGAGTTTGTGTTAGATGAACTGAAACAGATGATAAAAAAAACATTATATCACTATACTCTATTTTTGTTACATCATCATTTTGTTTTATTTTCACTTCATTTTATTTAATTAACATAAATACATGTAACACAAACTTAATTATTTATAATTAATTAATATAATATATTAATATAATTAATAATATATATATATATATATATAATATAATTTTATAATAATATTATTATATTATTATAAATAATAATATTAATATATATATAATATAATTATAATATAATTAATTATTTATAATATATTAAAAATATATAATATTTTTACATATCAACTTTTGTATTTCTTTTGATCAATATAATTGATCTTCTGAAGATATCTCATATATTATATATGTTTGAACCAAACCACTTGAATATTGGAAAATATAAAAAATATTTGAAACAAAAATTTAATAATAGAGATAAAAAGATTATGCAATATTAATAATTTTTTTATAGATTGATGTCTAGAAATCATATGAAGATCAATTTTAATTTTTTAATAAATAGAACTATTATAATTTAATTATAATAATATTATAATTATATAATTTTTATTACTAATTGGTGTAATTCATTATTTCTTATAAAAAAACTTTATGTCAAAAAATTTTTACTTAAGGAAATATTGTAATTTAAAGTTTAATCCTTATATTTAAACTTATATTTTTAAGAAAAACATGCAAAATAATGTTCTACTGTTCATATTCTTTGTTTTTTATGATCTTCAAATTACAATATCTTTTAGATTAAAAATTTTATATTATATATAATACATATATATAATACACACACGCACGCACGCACGCACGCACGCACGCACGCACGCACGCACGCACGCACGCACGCACGCACGCACAATATTATAATAAGATATAAATAGCTTAATATTTTTTTTATAAAAAATAATGAGCTGTATTGATTAAGAATAATCAAAATTATATAAAAATTAATTGTATTGTATTATTTCATTTAGGCATTTGTATCAACTCATATGAATACTTTAGCTACAAATATGTCTAAAGAATTGAAAGATCAATGTGAAGCATCTATACCGGGAATTTGTGAATTACGGGTAACTAAATGTATGGAGTCTCTCTTAGCGGAAGATTCTTTGACATCCGTGAAGGAAATGTGTACTAAAATTGCTACGAGACTAGCTATGGAACGTATACATCAATGGATACAATCACATATAGTGGGTGGATCATTATTTATAAAAGATATGGAACTTGAATTAAATAGATTTTTAAAAAACAATGCACCATTACATCCAATTGAAGAAAAAAAACATAATCCAAATGCTATGAGTCCAACAACTATCACTGATAATTTAAGAGTAATTATTTTTATATTTGATTTTTCATTGCATAATATTATAATAACACAAATTATTATTAACACAATTCTTATTAATATGAAAATATTATTTTTTATATTAAAATTTTTATAGGAATTTATATGGATTATACTTGATAATAGTGGTGATTCTTTAACAATAACGATGATATTAACTGTATTGGATAACTTATATCAGACTTTAAATGAAAGAGCTGATTTAGTTGTGGGGCCAGAGAAAGTTTTATACTCTCTTAGTATAGATTTTGCTTTATTTTTAGGTAAAAAATATTAATATTAAGTTAATATTAAGTTACTAACTATAATATTAAGTTAATAACTATAATTTATTATAAATTGTATATTAATTTTTTTTTTATTTATAGTTGCTTATCGAAGTGATTTGTTTACTTTAAAAGTTCAAGAAAAATTTATTAAAGTATGGGCAATGAATCGTTATAAAGCTTTGGAATTGGATTCATCAATAAATAGAATACTTAGTTCTAGAAACGTTATGCTATTAGCTCAACCAGAAAAAGAAGAAGTTTGGATAGTGTTTGGAAAATTTATTAATAAATTGGTAAAAAAAAACGTTTTAGATATTGACAATTTTAGTGATCAATGTGTAGCTTTATTTAGGCAAAATTGGCCTGTGGTAAATATTTTATTATTATAATACTGCGATAAATATCGTTTCTATATTTAATTATTAATTTTTGTATTTTTTATAGCCCATACTAAAACGTTTATCAAAATGTTTAATGGAAGTTATAACTGATTTCAAAGCATCGGATGAAACAACAGAAAAAGTAAAATATTTACTTGGTTGGATAGCTGAAACATATAACGAAATAGAGTTTTGCGATAATTATAATTCTATAGACTGATATTCTTTTAACCATTTATATTTTTAACTTCTTCATAGGTTAATATACTATGTAAATTATACAATTCTTGTGCATATATGAATGTAAATTATTGTACATTAATTAATTTAATGACGAAAGAGATGTGTGTTTCACACTAATTTCGGAAATTGTTATTACCATATAATTGTAAATCTATAACAAATTTTAGTTAACTTTGAATGTATAAAACTCATTAATTCTGTATAAGAATGCGATGAATCTCAAATTTATAACTTGATTGGTTTGACATTTAGCAATATTATTTGCTACTTTTATGGTTAAAATATTAGTTATTATATCTGTACATATGCATGAATTTAAATTTTTACATATTTTTAAATTTAATATTATTGACTTATTTCCATGTTTGACGTTTATTGTTGCATTTATCCAGTGAATGCGTATTTTATAGTTAACGAAAAATTTTAACTTTTCGTATGTATGAAAATTAAAATAAAGAATTTGTTTTTTATATTTCTATTTATAAACTCCATCCTTGCATTATTATTTTTTTTATTCTTGATATTTTTAGATTTTCTACAATTTTCTTAATAAAAATAAATCAATTATCATAATATTAAAAATCTTGAAATACATTTATTTTCTATTAATTCTTTAGATATATGCGCAACATAGGATGCGCGAAGGACTTGAGCGCGAACAAATTTCATTGCAGTTCGGCGCCGTTGCTCGACGAGTTCGTACGTATTTTATTGCTTCGTAATTTTTCGTTAAATATCAGTGTTGAGGATCACGTTGTGTTAATTATTTTAATGTATTCTTTTAAATGACGTTTATTTGTTTACTTTTAATATTTTTTACAACAAGAAAAAGTGTTTTTTTTAATATAAAAAACTTATATTACAAACGGACATAATCAGTATTTATTTTATTCAATTTCAAACAATAAGGATATAATTTTATAACACGTTATCATTCTTCATTTTATAGAATATTATTTTATATTTATTAATATGCTAAGTCAATAATAATCATTATTGATATTATTGATATATAAAATATTATATTTATTTCATTGAATTAAATATTTTGATATGTGAATGTTGATTAGTTACCAAACAAATACGATGTCTTGCAAAAGAAAATGCAACTTCTTTGATAATATCTATTATTTCGCGAGATTTTTTTTCGATGTACTATAAAAACGTAAGATGTTAATAAGAAAAGAGAGAGAAAGAAAAAGAGAGAAAGGACGATAAAAAGTAGTGTTAACAGGTGCAATGAAATAACGGTGATCGCGTGTATTGGCTTCATGAGTAAAAAAGCGATCGTGTATATATCTGGTTTTTGCGAGTGAAAAAAGATCAATCGACTGATATTCAAGCATACGAACACGTTCTTAAAGATGTTACTACATATACAGTGTAAGCGCAAGTTTCAAATATCAAACAACATAATCTACTTCTTCAACTCTTTTTCTTTTAAAGACATCCGTTAATTCGAAAGGATATATGATCCGCGTCCTTAGAACACGTGTTCACTGTCACGTGGTTCGTTCAAGAAAACATGAAATGATCCATGGATTCGCGCAACATCTTTCGAATCTTTTTCATCGAATTAACTATTATTTCTCTACCTCGTGAGGTAAGTTTTTATTATTATAATTTTTTAATAGTTATGAATATTGAATTACAATATTAACAATATTGAATATTACAATTAAATATAAAATTAAATTTAAAATTAAAAATTATGATATTTAATTTATATAATTAATTTGTTCAATATTAACTAAGAGAAATATTAATTATAAAAATATTATTATAAAAAAAATATTAAATGTATCTTAAAGAAAAAATGTAAAATGTAAATCTAGATAATGATAATAATAAATGATTGTAAATTACGTATGTCAAAATATCTATGTTGAGCAAACATTTGTTATAATTATTTATATATTTATTTATTATGGTTATAAGATTTTATTTATTAAATTTGAATATATTGCATTTTAAAAAAAAAAAAGGAATTTCAGTTTATTATTCTTTCTTTTTATCTGTTTATTATTCTTTGATTCATATATTTTTTATTATTTACTTTATTATTAAAATAATATGAAATAAATTTAAAAGTTAATATTTATAAAGTTCGCAAATAATCGTGATTTAAATATGATAAAAACATTAAATGGAGAGAAAAACGTATATCGGTGATCTAGAATTTATTTTGTTTTTGTGAATCAAATTAGAAATCGAAACGATAAAGTCTCTATATTTAAATTTCAAATTCGTATGGAAATAGAAAATTATATGCGAAACGTAGAACATTAATTTTCGAAATCATTGCAATCCTTTTATACATTAACGAAACATTTTTTTAAATGTTAACCGATCCTATTAAATTTTATTAACAAATCTTTAACAACGGAATATTTATCGAAATTGAAAAAATTCAAAAAAAAAAAAAATTATTTTTCTTTCATCGTTACATTTTTTTTTATTTTGTTTTGAAACATTTTTCAAGACAAAATTTAAATTATTTTTACAAATTTTTGATCAATTTTTGGTTATGAAGCATACGTTTAATAATTTAAAAAATATTAAAATTCAATGAAAATGTTACATTGGATTTATACTTGATAGTATTTATCTTTTTTCTTTATATTACTATTGATTAGTAATAACGATTATGCGTAGTTACAAATGTTCACTATTATTGGCAACTTTTGCAAAGGAAGGCCGCAATTTGTGGCTGGCGGTGTCGAACGCCATTTTGATTCACCTCTTTATAGGAAATTACCAGGCCTGTTTCAATTTGCCTCTCCCTGATACGCGAGACTCCATCGCAAATTCAATTTTCTTTATCAATCCTGACTGAAAAAAATATTAGTCTCGTTTTATTTTGATTTCAAATTGTTATTCGTACGTTACACATTATGTTTTAACATATATTTTAAAAATGCATTCAAAAAATTTTTCAAATGCTATTTAGAGAAAAATCTTAATGATAAATAAAATTTTATTATGTTTAATATGTCCTTATTTTTATTTCTCTAAATTTTTATTTCTCTAAATGAAATTGATTTTTTATTATTTTTTCGAAAATTAATTTAAATTATCCTTAAATTTAATATGCTTATTATTCTTTTTTATCTAAGAATTTCAAATATTTAATTAGAAAATTTTATCTTCATTTAAAAAAATAAAATTTTTTTCTTTATTTGTATAGATAATATGTAATTTTGATTCTTGATTATTTGAAAAAATTTAATTTAGTTTATTTACGTGAATATATTTAACTATGATATTTAAAAAATTTAGTATTATTATTTTTATTATTAATATATATTTACATTGATATCAGTATATAAAAGTTAACTATTTATAAAAATCACAGATATAATGATAATTTTTATATGTATAAAATAATAATATAAAAATATATTTATATAATAATATATGTATATTTATATATATAATATATTTCGATATATTTGTATACTGTAATATAATATAATATATATATATAATATATTTCGATATACTTGTATACTGTAATATAATATATATATATATATAAAGAATGAAAAAGAAAACTAATATTTTAATAGTTATATAATTTATTTTAATAGTATTTATTCAACTAATATTAATTATGAATCGAGTTTCATATTATTATATTATTTTCTCCTCTATATTTTATTGTGCCTCTATATTAAAATTATTTATAAAAATAACTTTCACGTATAAAGAATGAAACTTTTCTTTGAACTTGTGTAAATAATAAATAAATAAATTAAGATAAAAAAATATAAATAATTTATAAGATATAATAATAATAATTTTTCTATCTATAAATAAGAGTTCTTTTTTAAACAATTTTAATGCAAAGACACAAAAATAGTTAAAAATATCCTAATTCCATTTTTTATGGACTCTTAATGATATTTATAAAACTGTTGAAAGTATCTGAAAAATTTTTCTTTCTTAATATAATTTAAAATTATTATTACTTTTCTCTAATAGCTTTCATTTATAGCTTATGTTTATATATATATATGTGGCTTATGTTATATATTATGTTATATATATTATATCTATCATGACTATTTTTAATTTTAGAAAAAAGGATAAATTTCGAGTAGAAAGAGCTAATTTTACCGTGATCAAAATTATATAATATAATTATATAATATTATTTTTAATAGTGAAAAAAATTTTCATTGTTTAAATTTTCAGATTTAGTGTCTTTCTATAAAATTAATTTTTGTAATGTAGCAATGTTTTGAAATTTTAATTTTTTGTTTTAACATTTTTTAAAGAATTTTTTTAATTCTTATTTTTATTATATTAACAATTATATTATTTTTTTATTCTTTTGGTTTATAAATTTATTGATATTTCAAAATGAATATATAAAACAATATTCATATTATAAATAAATAAATGAAGAATTCTTGCGAAATGATAATTTTCCATACTCGAGATCTTAAAATTTTTTTTTATTCGATGTTTCTAAATTTTTTTTATATATTTTATTTCGTATTACATTTACATTTTCTGTGTTATTAATATATTAAAAAAAATAAATTAATTTGACTTTTGTATTTTATCGCCCTCATTTTGCTAAATCCATCATTGGATTTAAAATTAGATAAGGAAATGATAGACGGAAAAAATTTTACATTAAATTAGTTTCATTATTTCATTTTGTAACACAATAAATATAAATATAATCATAATACTTATTAAGTTTTCTAATAATAAAATTAATTCTGGAACTTTTTGAATTCATTATGTACAACATTTTATTTCTTCTTATTGAATAATATAACGTATCTTTTATAATAGTTAATTGTGATAATATAATACGTTACTTTTATGCAAATATCCAATGTCTATTAATCCACGAGATATATCCTTAAGTTATGTATGTAAAACATAATACGAATAATGTACGAGTTGCTTAGTGTGCACAGGATATTGATCATAAATCCTAATTGACATTTCGTGTACTCGTGTGCCGCTCCCTATAGAAATCATAAATCAAAACCCTATTCCATATAGATAGATTATATTGAAGAATCAACATCCGAGAAAAGATGTTGCTTTTCAGTTATCTCTCTTCTATTTCTTTAATATTTTCCTCAATTATTCGACAAAATTATATTATAATTAGGATTGAAAAGTGATTAATATTACAATACATATATATATATATATATTTATATTATCATATGTAGATACATACAATTTCTCTATTTTGTGTTATGTGAATTCGTATTATAAAACGAGAAATAAAAATAGATTCAAACTAATTCAAACTACGTTGTAGTTCGAAATATACGCCGCAATTTTGTGATTCTTTTCTCCATTCATCTTTCAAATTTTTAATTTAATTTTAATACATATATAACTTTAATTTTTATCGAAAATGTTAATATACATATATATAATAGTATTTCGTTAATTGTACTTTTTGCTCGCTTAAGCATTGTGAATTTATTTTCACTTTATTTTTTTAAAATATCCACATATTTTTAAAAATATGCATTGTAAAATATGATTTTTCTATCTCATTTATAAGAAATATTTTTTTTTTCTCGTCTTTCACAATCCAGTGAAGCGAGAAAATTGAAAAAAAGTCATTAACAATTCACAAAACATTTCCCTAAAGAATTGGCGCATTTCATTGTTAAACCTGCGATAGTTATTTACGCATGTATACGTATATTCTTAAAATAGGAAAAGAATATATAGAGAATATATAGAGTATCATCCATAAAGAGTCGACTCTCAAAATAAATACAAAAATGTTGATTCAGATTATTTATTTAAATTATTAGTAATTTATTAATTTGCATTAGATAAAGCGAGACGGGAATATAGTAGGAATAACAGTGTAACAAAGACAAAATGATCTCTATTTTCCTTTATTTTACTTCATTTAATTTCAATTATAGAAAGAATTATAATTTAGAATTATAACTTAATAATATAAAAAAAAATATAGCAATTTTTGTGTTTGACTTTCTAAAGTATATATCCCAAAATATATTATTATATTATATATATTATCATATTATTTGTATACTTAATATATATATAATATCTGTATATTTAACACTAGATAATCAAATTCGTCAAAATGATGGATTTTATATTTTTTATTTTACGATCATTCAAAATATTTTTGACAAAATTAGTTACTGTAAATTATTGAAATAGAAATTATTTATATCTTTATACCTATATCTTATTTTTATGACAACATTTTAATTATTTAATCATTTATTTATACGTAAAATAGATAAATATTACAATAATATAATGTTAATATATATACACCGTGTATAGAATAATTATTTGTATTTTATTGTTAATTATTCTAAAAGAAATGAGAAATAGAAGTAATAAAAATATTATATTTCTATATTATCGTAGATGTGAGAGTAACGAAGAAATGGAGACACTTTATACAGGAGCGATCCATGGATTTTCTCAATCGAATGGCGGACTTACTAATGGAATTTCGACGGGAATGGGTAGCTCGTTCGATCAAGATGGTGTCTTGAGTCTCATTGTAGTTTTAGGAGGAAGCTTGTCTCTGGTGGCTCTAGTCTTTGCCTTCATTACCTACAGGTAAGTTAAGTCAAATCCATTCGACGATAAATGATTAGAGAGACAAGATATAAATTTTCTTTTCAAAGATGTAGGATGAAATGCTTGCTTAAGTAGAAATAAAGTAAGTATTTAAAAAAAATTTTGTAGTTATCCAACAAAGATATTGACTTTTATTTTTGATGCGACCGAAACTTGAAATTTATTTACTTTCTTTGTCAAAAAAAAAGAACAGCGAATGAAAGAGAAAAAAAATCGAGAAACCGTTCAAAGAAAATACATATAAATAAAACAATATTGCAATGGTGAAATTTTTTTTTTGGTTTCTCTGAATAAAATTTTTGCTAACATATTAATAAGGTTTCTTTATACGATTTTAATATAAAATAAAATCGAACAAGATATATATTTTAGATTATATTTGTATATTTAAAAAGTAAAAAATATTTATATATGATTTAAGTTATATCATGTTTGATATTATTTTAATTAAAGAAATTTTAAAATTACGTTTTATAAAAGTTTTAAAAAAAATTTAAAAAAATCGAAAATAAAAAATTTTTATCGTTGTATTATATCACGTTTCACAGATTATATGATTATATGATTTCACAACGAGTTACATTCTACCCTCTTTAGTTAAAAATGTTCGAAAAATTTGAAGTTTTATCATTTTTCTGTACTCAAAATAAATGAATTAGATTGTGTCTATCTCTATAAAATTTGCATGAGCTTTTTAGTTTAAAATGTTAAAAAAAAAAAAAATCTATGAAATTTCAAATATCTCGATGTATCTTGAAAAAATGAAAAAATACTCAGAAGGTATATGACACAAGGTCATAGAATAAGATTGGAAAATTATAAGTTTGAATTTTTTTGTTATTCTCTTTCTTTTTAATATTTAATTTAATATTTGGTAAATTGCTATTTACTTAATTTTAATATTTGGTAAACAATATTTATTCGTTATAAATTTAATATATAAAATAATATTAATATTATTTCAATATATATTATTATATAATTTCAATGTATAAAATAATATTAATATTATTATTATATATATAAAAGCTATCATTATTTTTGTTAGTTCAATTCTTAAAAAATGGAACTTCGAAGCAAGCTTCGAGCGTATTTAATGAAACGAAGTATCGAACGAAACTTGATATCGATTCTTATCGATTATTATCGATGATTATTTGCGAAAGTCACTTCACAGACAAACGTTCGAATTTGATTTCAAACTATGGACGCTAAAAATATATAAAGGACGTGAAATTCGAACTTCGTTTCATCTTTCGTCGATAATAATGTAAAGAATGACAGAAAACGAAAAACGATTGAAAGCCCCAGATATTTATAAGGTTACTGTTCCTTCCAATGCGATATATTTCGCTTCGCTCGATTCAAGGTTAATTTATTCAGTAGTGGGGATCCTGAACGAATATATTAAAATCGAATAATAAAATACAAAAAATAATTTTTAAATATTTTCGATTTCGTTTCGATGTTATATCATTATGTGAACGTATCCAACATCAATTGTAAATTAAATTCTATTTCTATCACTGTGATAAGAAAAGGCGTCTGTTTATAGTGTTGCGAATAGAGATAATATATATAGTTCGAATAATAAAAGTTCTACATAAAGATGGGATTTTTGATTAATAGCAATGAATAAATAATTAATACTCGTGTATATGTATTTTAGAAGACATCCGTAAAAATGTTTAAATCGATTTGGTGTGGTACTCTTGGAGAATAAGGTTAGAAAGGGGTAGAAACTTTATAATTAAGTACTCCAGCCACCGGAAATTGGAGGAAAATGAAAAGACATGGCTTCCTCTTTCTTCGATATTAGTCATCCTTACTTTTAGATTTGATAATGTAGTTGGAATAGCAATTTTAGAGAATCTTGGCGAAATATTTTTGTCGTGTATAATTCGCGTTTCCACGATGCTAGAAATAGTTTTATCACAGGAAATTTAAAAACATATATACATATAAAAAAGTATATTGTATACGTATATAAAAAAGGGGATTAGAAATTTTTATTGGAAATTTGTTTTTATCGCAAACGAACATGGTTTTAGTGAGAGAAACGTTACATTTTTAAATTAAAGCGGGATTCTTTCGACACAAAGCTGGATATTACTTTCATGCCACTGAAATTTTAGTAATCCAATTGGTAAAATTTTCCCTCAAAAGGAATTCTTTAAGCTTCTTTATTAACTGTTTAAAAACTTTTTTTACTCAGTTTCATTTCTTATTTCAATCTATATTTACTTTCTTTCTACGTACATTCGCTTTTAAAAATATTTAAACTATTTATATTAAAAAATTTATATTAAAAACTATTTATATTAAAAATATTTTAACTATATATATTTAAAATATTTAAATATTTAAAAAAAATTTGGTGTAATTAACTTCTCTGCTTTATATCTAGAAATAAAACAATAATTTGTAGTATACTATCATTTAAAATTGGGAAATAAAAAATATATAGATATCAAAACTTGCATAATATTGAAAAAAATCTATATTAAAAGAAAAATGATCTCAGATTATAATTCAAAATTATTTCATAAAATAATTATTTTTATTTTTAATTATCCCTAAACAAATTTTTAATATTCTATTTATAATTTTTCTTAATATAAAATAATTATCAACATGAATAAACATTTATTATAAGCAATTTTCTTATAATATTTACAAATCATTTTTTATTTCATGCAGAAATATAGCTACTTATAAACTTTTGAAAAATGCATGCACGATATTTGATTTTAATCTATAAATGTAAATTATTTATTCTGATTAAAAATGGTTTAAACGAGAATTACATGGTTTTGAGAAAATCATAATTTGATATTTATTAATTATTCTGTAAATAAAGATATAAAGATCACATGAAAATGATACATACATTTTTTTAAATAAGATGGATATAATCATATAATATTTAATATTACATTTATATTATTTAATAAAAAGATAATGATATATATTCTTATTGCACAAAATAAAAAATCTGTCCAATAAATCACTTGTTTTTTATCAACATCTAGTTTAAATGCGATGTGAAATTTTTTTTTTTTAAATTAAATTAAATAGATAGATTATATTTCTTTCTAGTTTATTTTTTTTTTTTACGTATAATGAATTCAAAAACTCTTAAAAATAGATATATCTTCATATTGTAATCCTCAATCCTTTTAATATATTGAAAAAATATATAATATATTAATATTATAAATATTATATATATATATATTATAAATATTACAATATATTAATAAATATATAATATATAATAATTTTTTCAATATATAATATATTGAAAAAAAAAACTTATAAAATTTTGCGAATTCTTTTGGCACTGAATATTATTCCTACCAATAGTTATATAATTTCTTTCAAATTTTTATTTTATTTTTAAAAATAATCAAAATTTCTATTAATAATATAATTTCAATTTTAAATGTGAGCTTGAAATAAAACAATCGTTGAGTATCGAAAATAGGTCAAGTTAAAAATCGAGTGTTTATGCGCCAAGTATCCAATCTATGCGTGATCGATGAGTTTGGTCCCAAATCTCTTCCTTCCTATATTTATATTTCCTTTATGCAAATCGTTTTTTGGAAATTTTGCTTTTCTACGCGAGAAAATTTCATCCATTTTTACATAAGAGTATCATGAAATTTGTTAAAATTCTTTTCGCAAATTTGTTTTTCTGTGTAAAAAGTTTTACGAGAAATCTTAACGAAAGAGCATTATAAAATATCAAGTCTTTCTTTTATGAAGAATGAATATTTCCTCAATTTTTTTCTTAAATCATTTTTTCGATCCAATATTTATAATTATATTTCTTATTAATTAAGAAATAAAATTTCGTTAGAGGAATATCTTTATCCTTTTTTTTGTCGAACTCGACGGTTTTTATCGTGCTATGTACGAGGTAAAAATCTTTGGAATTTCTTGGAAATTTTCTCCTCGCTTTTTCTCGCTAGCTCATAGGTGGTATATTAAGGCTTTCATTAGAAGCTTCGAGATAAGCCGCATAGAATCCATATAATCGAAAGTAATTAACTTTTTATTCGGAAAAAATGATAAAAATGAAGATAACGAGTATTCTCTACGGAAATCATAGTGAGCCGATAAGTAGAATTTTCATGAAATTTGTTAAAAAAGGGTTATGTTAATTTATTCACAGTATTCGAGTAACAAGAAATTCGTTAAATATCATGGAGCACGTTTCACCATTATTTTATAATGGTCAAATAGTGCGAAATATTTTCATAATTACAGCCAGCAGTGGTCAGGAATTTGCAGGAATGGCTTACATGGCCATGAGCTTTTTATTCTCGCCAATTCTTGGAACTGCTAAGTAACTCGAGACAGACCTTGGTGTTATCGGTAACGAAGTGAATTAACTGGTATTAAATTACCGAAATAGAAGAAAAATATAATTCTTTTTTTTTATATTTTTTAATAATATTATTACATAATATTGATCAAATTATTGAGATTGGTATAATAATATTAATGATTACAAAAGTGATAAATGTTATTTAGATTAATGTTCGTAATAATTTCAATTATTAAGAAACATACGCTGATTATACAGTTTATTGAAGTTTCATTATAGAGTTGTTAATTATCTTATTTATATTTTATTGATAATTTTTGATATATCGATAATATATTAAAAACGATAAATTATAAATAAAAAATTTATATTTTTTTGTATTCAAAATTATTATTAAGATACGTAAAAATGTTATTTTATAAATATTATTTTACAGTAAATTGCAATAAAAATAAATAAGTTTTATCGAAGAATTGTATTGAAGTTTAAAATAAATTCAAAATTCACTTTTATTTGTGCTATTTTAATAATATTTTGAATCGAATATCGAAAACCCAATCCATAACAATGTTTTTAATAATAACTTTGAATAAAAAAAATTGGAATTATATATAATTATTTTCATTTGTTAACGATATTTTAACAATTATCGATATTTGAATCGATATATCGAATTATCGATAACATATTAATATTTTATATAATATTATTCAGATAAAAGATTTTTGGATAATAAGATTTTTTTAAATCAATTATCCTATATTATTTTGAAAAAAATAATATTTGTTTATATTTATATATGTTTATTTATATATTTTACATTTTGGTACATAATAAATTTACAAAATTTTTATTTTTAATATTTAATATTTTCTTTAAATTAATATTAATAATATTAAAACATTAATATTTTTTTATAATAGTATTGAAGTATTGAAAATGAGAAATAATGATTTATTATCTTAATTACAAAATAAATAAAAAAAAAGCAAAATTTGCAAGAATATTTGAATATATTATTAAAATTAATATTAATTAATATAAATAATATTATATATCGATCAGAAATTTATGAAATTTATTATATATACATATATAATAAAATTATATTATATAAAATTTAAGTTATCAAAGTAAAATAATAAATTACACATAATTGTATGATCATTGAATTTATATGCGAAAATTGAAATATCAAATAGATAAAAATCAATCTATTAATGAAAAATAATAAATTTGTTTAAAATAAGAATAAAACGTAGAATGTATTATTAGCAAAAAATAATTTTTAATACATTTTTAATAATTTTTAAAACATACTACCAATAATATCAAACCTAATATCAAATTATTGAAACCTAATATCAAAATAATAAAAATTGAAATAAATAAGAAAAATTTAAATAAATCATTTTAACATAATTTTTTTAAATAACATAATTTGAATATTTTTTTAACATAAAAATTCATTTTGGAATTTTCTTTTAAACAATAGTTCGTATTAAAATGAAAGTTTTTTTATTTTTTCTAATATCTATATATTATACTTCAATATATTGCAAAATATTAGACTGTTGCAAAATATACATCTACATATAGATATATATTTTTTAAGTTAAGTTATTTTGCATTACTATTTGCAATAATATCTACAATAATAATATCTCTATTATATGAATGTTCTATTAGCCTAACATTCTATTATCCTGTACACTATTTCTATTCATAATAATATAAACATTTCTTATCACAGATATGGAAATAAAATTTAATTTGTAATTGATGTTGAATACATTCAGTACATATAATGCTAGATATTGAAATGTATCGAAGCATGTAGTGATATGTTAGGTTAGGTTTGAAATTGAAATGAAATACTTAAGAAAATAAAAAAGCAATTAGAATAAAAAATAAAATTGACAAAAATATAGATAACATTTCAAAATTCAAAATCATTGTCATTAAAAAAAAAAGATAAAATTGAAAATTATTATATAAAGTATATATTTCTTTATACATTAAAAAATTTGTGTAATTTGACAATTATTGACAATTAAAAAAAATATGGAATTTCTAATTTTTATAATAAAATTTACATTATTCATTTATAATGAAACATGTTGTAAATAAACATGTTATTTAAAATAAAGAATAATTCATCCAAAAATTTGTATTGCATTATTCAACATAATTCTTTTATCTTGTATTCCTATAAATTCAGATAACAGAGACTATGTAATAGATTTTAAATTATTTATTTCTATTTCCATTTCTATTTTCATGTCCCCAGAATATTTTTGAAAACACTGTAGGTATAGAAATAACAAATTCAATTTTAAATTTATTCTCATATAAAAATTAAAAAATGTAATTTATTTTTCTAACTATTAATTTATCCATAGTCTTTAATAGTGAAACATTTTAACCTAACTAAAAAAAAAATGTATATATGCATGTATACGTTCAAAGGATTATGCAATGGAAAAAATAATCGATGAAACAAAGTCATTGATGTATTAAATATAAAAAACGAAATGTACACTCATGTGTGAAACAGTTGTTTTATTCCAATAAGTTTCAGTCCAACCATCGAATTACACATGTGTGCATCGTAATTGTAGTAACGCGATTGTTTTCGAACAATCGAAATAAATTTGCCAATTATTTCGCATCATTTTTTTATTCCATAACAAATGGTATGGAATTAATACACGTAACAATTAGAAAGATCAATAAAGTTGATTTTTATCGAGATATATTTTTTATATATATATATATTTTTTTTATGAATATTTATTCTAATTCAAGATTTATAAAATTTATTCTGCAATATTTTTTTAATATTCAAGTGAATTATTTGGATCATTAATTCTTTTTTACAAGTTTAAATTAATTATTGTTTTTTATTTATTAATTATTGTTAATTATTAATTATTTATTAATTATTGTTAATTATTAATTATTTATTAATTATTGTTAATTATTGTTATGTCTCGATATACAAGTATAATATAATAACGAATTTGTTCGTTTACATGATCATTTGCTATCAATTCTCAAAATTACTGGCTTGAGACAGATGTTATCTGATTCACATTAATTACTATGTATTGAATTACTAAGACACATATAATTTTCCTATATTTTTTATTATATTGCTACAAAATATGGAGCAATATAATAAGTCTTATTGAGTCCAATTATTGAGATTTTTATGATTAAAATAATAATAAACATAATTATATTTATATTAATTTTTATAATAGTTTCAATTACTAAAAAATAATTTGACTGTATTGTACTTTGTATTTTCCTTTCACTCTTACTCTTATATATGTGTATTATTATATAGTATGACCAAATTATAATTCAAACAAATGGCTGTGCTTGAAGAAAATTTAATTATTTTCGATTAACCCTTTCTTGATTATTAGATTTAGGTTAATATATCAAAATATATATGATATGTATATTTATTCACGAACGTGATGAAAAATAATGACAGATGATTTTATATGCAATAATAAGACGAAAAGTATAAAATTTTATTTGAGATTTCGTTTTTTGAATAAATCAAGTTTAAAAATGAATGTTTAAAAAATGAAATTGACTAATTGAATATGGATACAAATGAATTATTGATGAAAAATTATATCCATGTGTGAAAACAAGCAAGTAATTATAATTTATTATATTTATCATGATGGATAATTTAGAAATGCATGTAATATAAAACTATTATATTTTTCATGTAAATATAATGTATTTTCATTTTATATGTTTTATATAAAAATGCATAATATATGTAAAATATATAAAAATAAGAAGTAATTATTTTTATTACTACTTTATTACATTAGTTCTTTAAAAATTAAAAATTTGATAATGATATTTAAGATATATATATATATATATATATCTTAAATATCATTATCAAATTTTTAATTTTTAAAGAACTAATCGATATATATCTTAAATATATATATATATATATCTTAAATATCATTATCAAATTTTTAATTTTTAATATATATATATATATATAATTTATTAATATATATATATAATTTTTAATATATATATATATATAGTATATAGTATATATATATAGTATATATAGTAAGATATATAAGTATAATCAGCTCAAATGATATATCAAATATCTTTTTTGGTTTTGACGATAAAATTCAATTTATAATCTCTACAATAACATAATTTTTATTACTTTAAAAATCAATGTTGAATAAAATAATTCAAATGTTCAAAATTTCGGATTCTGCTGTGATTCCAATAATCCAATTAAGAGATAAAAAAGATTTTTCAACCATATTTCTTATCAGATTAAATCTATAAATTTTTTAAATTTGTAACGTAAATAGAAAAATTTGTTCACGTGCGGATTACATATCAATTTGAACTCATTTGTTTGAATTTTAAAGAGAATTCTGACAATGAATGATGAAAATGCGTAAACAGTAATTTCCTTGGCCAAGATAATTTCTAAAGTAATCTATCATGAATAATATAATCTACTAATGGTATCATCAAGCGTATTACGCAAATTTAGTCAAACTTCTTATCGTTGGCAAAGTGTCGAGGCAACTTTCAAACTAGAATCGCTTTTCGAATCGATAACTGTAAATGTTTGCACTTAATTAACATATAAGATATTTCTTAATAGAGGATAATTAGATATTAAATGGGATATTTATTTTCAATTTGTCTACAACAATTTTTAATCTTTTTGATTTATATTGATGAATTCACAAATTAATTATTATATAAATTCTAATTGCATTACAAAAAAAAGAATATTGTAACTTTTTTTTAATCTGATAAAAAATGTATACAATGACTCACAAAATCGTTGATATTATATGTTACAAGAAAATTCATTTAATTATTAAGAAGAAATCAAGTTCTCTATAAATGATGATGAAAATTTACTTTAAAAATTAAACATTTTTTATATAAAAAAAAATTTCCATCTCTATTACTATTATAAAGTTATATTTAAAAAACGAAAAAATGAAAAATATTTTTATTTTTTTATTTATTTATTTATTTTTTTTGAGTATAATGTATTAAATTTCGAACAATTTTTTTTTAACGATATATATAATTATAACGATATATATTATTTTAAAGAATATTATATGAAATCAAGCCTTAGAATTTCAATAACTTTTTTTCTTTTTTGAAGTATTACTTCATCATAATGCGAGATTAGATAGAATTTTTCATATAAAAAATGCTTAATTTTCAATATGGTGTAAAAAAAAATTCAAATACGAAAAAGATGCTGAAAATTTAAGATCTGATTTCATTTCGTTAAAAAAATTTTTTATCGATAAAAAAAATTGTCCCAATGATGTTGCTCTATACATATTTTCATTACTTTTCATTAAAATCAGAATTTTTAAATTAGATGAATTTGTAAAACATTATTGAAGCTTATTTTTATGAGCCATTGTACATTCTCTTATATAAAATAATTAAACGGATGATATTGTAGATAAATCTGTCTCGTTTTAAGTTTAAAAGAAACATTAATAAATAACGTTATTTGTTAATATTAATGTAGTGGATTTTATTTTTAATCAAAATAGAATGCTAATTAATTAAAAAAAAAACAATACGACAGATTATTGCATACTCTAATTCTAATAATTTTATCGCCTTTAATTCAAGTTTCTGATAGTTGCTGGCTAGATTGATAATAAAGCAACGTTAATTTACACTCAATACCATTCGATTCCTATTATTCACGCTTCCTCCTTTGAATAATCATGATTGGACGCGAGACAAGGCTGATAATCCGCCAAATTTCCAAACGAGCGGCTACATAATTCATACAGCCACATTATTCCGGCTGGCTATCTCGAATCCATTCGATTCTCCGTATAACTACAACATTCCACGCAAGAGAACGTCCATTCTCATTTATTTCTCTGTTTATCTGGTTCAACCGCCAAGACGGTTCCATCCTATTATTCAAATTGGCCATCTAAGATCCTTGTTATCCTTGCCATCTTCACAGATGGCAGTGCTTCGCCGTCACGTAATTGGTGAAAATTATTGGCACGATATAGAAGAGAATAAAAATGTAAGAAACAATCGATTATCAGTTATTTAAACAAATAAAAAGATAAATCATATATTTGCAGAATATATTATAGATTATATTATAGATATATAATATATTATAGATTAAAAAATTCATATTCATCTAAATTTTTTACAATAATAACTTTATAGAAGTTAATAAGTGGGATATAATTAAAGATATGTGATAATGCTAATTGTCACATTTTTTGTCCGTTTAATTGTCGTGGAATTAATATCAATTCTGAAGAATTTTTGAAGAAATGTCTCTTTGGAGGAAGTTTATATGCAAAATAGAAATATTTTCTTCGTAAGAAAAAAATTTTTTTCTATTTAGTGTTGAAAAAGAAATCGTTGATAATTTTCAGAATATCTATCTTTTTAGATTCTGATTGTGAAATATTTTGGTTTCGATCGTTCGATTAATATAAAAATTATTACAAATATTACAATATTTAATAATGTAATAATTAATTAATAAAATTAATAACGTACAAAATAAAAAAATAATATGAGAAATTCAAGAATTTGAAAGGGCAAAAATTATTCATGTGATTTTAAATTTTAATTCTATTGCTCTTCAAAAAGAACATTCGACGAACATTTGTAAATATTATTCAATGATAATATTGTGCCAATATCAAATTTTATGCATCCATATGAAACATTTTTCATTATGAAATATGCGAAGATTAAAGAATTAATGAATTTTGACTGAAAAATTGTTGATGTTTAAATTGAATTTTTCTGACATATCTTTTTTTTTTATATAATAATTTTTTAATTTATTATATTACAATATTTTTATTATATGTATCCTGATATAATACTGAAAATTTTATTATTATGTAAAACTTTCGCTTTTTTTAATTTATCTTATTATTTCTATTATCTTCTCTATATAATTATTTTCTTTGCTTGTTATTAAAATGAATGCAATATATTGAATAAGATTATGTTCATGAAAATTACAAAAAACAATTTATTACCATAATTATACTATACAATCATTTTTAATTTAATATAAATCTCGTAATTTTTAATTATTTTTATTTTCTTGGAAAATTTTTAGAGAGTAAATTCTAAAGAGCAAACATAAAAGTTATTATATAAAGAATGTTCCATATTAACATCTTGTATGTGAATACAAGAATTATAGAAGATTATTAAGAAATATTTTTATTTTCATTTTACTTGCTATGTATTATAATTTAATTTAATAAATATTCTAATTTTTGGAAATTTAAATTTTATTATACAACTAATAATGATAAATAATTAATGATAAAAATTCACATAAACAGATAAATATTAAATATTAGTAAATAATAAAACGTGGCGCTAGTGTCGCATCATCAATCATCATAATTATATAATAATATAATACACATACATAATATAAAATTATATTATATTAATATTCATACATAAAAACCTTTACACAAATATAATCATTTTATCATCCAAAAAAATTTGATTATCCAATATTCCTCGACACTTATTATTTTGATTTATTTTAATTTAACGAGAAAATTTCATCGTCTCATGTACCTCCATCATCTCTTCCATCTTTCTGCATACGTCACGAAAGAATTCAACACGACTTTTACCGTCAAGTTTAAAGCGTATGCATATCAAGTTTTGATTTTTCTCG
Organism: Apis laboriosa; assembly: GCF_014066325.1. Lineage (NCBI taxonomy): Eukaryota > Metazoa > Arthropoda > Insecta > Hymenoptera > Apidae > Apis > Apis laboriosa. The sequence continues at coordinate 952,055 of NW_025223765.1, forward strand.
GATTACATTTCAATTAGAGCAACAGAGGGATGCATGAGATGTGTCGTATATGGGTCGTGTTAGCTGGTTTATTTTAAAATTCAAAGAAAAAGCGTTCCGGTGTGTTACTTGAAATATCCACGGGAACAAAAAGACCTCGAGTTAAGTGTACTTTATCACGCTGCATACGTCATAAAAATCTGGAACGCAGTCGCAGAGAGAAACGGAGTGAAAAGAAATGTCGGTTAGGTTCTTCATCCTCCGAATCACCAGCCTCGACTTTCTTCCCTCGCCACGAGCATTCCATTTTAAAATCCAGTTGGCATGGTCGAGCCTTAACTTTTTATCTAATTGCTTCGCTATGGATCCATATAATTTTCACGATACGGTGAATTGGAAAATTTTAAGAATTAGGCTATTTGTATCATTGTATTCTTGGCTTTTTTTGTAATAGTGTCATATTGAAGACAATTGTATTGTAGTAATATCGAGGATAATCAATTTGTTAAATATTATATTTTCATTGTTAATTTTTTTATTTCAATTACGAGTTTAAAACATTTATTTCTTTTAATTTTGAAAATAATATTTCTTGATTCGGTATGATTTTTCGTGTAAATCTTTTAAAAGAGAAACGTTTAAGAAACGTGCCCAGCAAACGAAAATTCAGAAATAAAATTCTTTTATTTGAGCAAAAATAATGGCGAATTTAGTGATGTAGAAAAAAAAATGAGATTTAATTAATTTTCTTTTTCTTTAAAATATAAAAATATAATTTGAAATAAAATATGTAATATATATGCATATGTGAGATGTTAATATATAAAATACATAAACGATGATATGAAATTATAAGAAATTTAAGTTTATAATTAATATAAAATTAATATAATATAAAGGAGATACAGATAGATAATAGTGTGGAGAAAGTCTTCATTTTATTTCATTTTACCATTAATTTAGAAATAAATATATTTTATTTTATTTTTGCAATCCTATATCTATTTAAAATCAATTTCAAATTTGTTTTTTTTTATTGTATCCTACAAATTTTTTCGTGATTCGTTAATTATTGTATTCCATAAGGTTGTAAAATATAATTTTATTTTAATAAGCAAACAGTGTATGAAGAAATCTAATATCTAGTATAGTGCATGCTTGACACTTATAATAAGATTGCTTTGAATATTTCACAGTTATTTTATTTACAATTTGATTCAATTTATAATAATGAATTAGAACTAAAAAGAAACTAATATTTCTATGACCTCTTGATTCTCTGAAATATAATCTGTGTCATGTATCTGTCTTGAATCTAGTGATATCTGATATCCAAAAATATATAATATTTACAACATATATATATTCAATATACATATATATTCAATAAAATAGTTATCGAAGTACAGTTTCATTTTTTTAAAATGATTATTAATAATAATAATTAATCAATAATAATATAATCTCTCAATAATTTACATATACTATTTATATATACTATTATCATAACTATTTTCTGCTGCTTTTATTATTATTTGAAGTTATCTCACATGCAAAAAAAATTATATTAATAAAAAATTTAAATACAGTAAGGAAAACGAAATAGACAAAAAAATTTTAACAAAAATTCTAAGAATAATAAGTAAAACTCATACAGAGATACAGATGCTCTAAATTCATTTTTCTTTTTTATTTTGCATCGTCGATAATCAAAAGTTGATTCGCGTCGATATCGAAAGAAAAAAAAAAAAAAAAAAAAANAAAAAAAAAAAAAAAAAGAAATCGAATTATATTAAACAAAAAATTACTTTAAACAGTATTGGCACTAGAGCGAATCGAGAGAGCCTGGTAATTAAGTGCATCCTGGCAGTGTGTTCATGGGTGAGAAGGGAGTAAATAGTGAGGGTCGTTTAACTTGATTTTCGCGTTATCATTAACTAGGTTAAAGTCACCGTGGTGCTCTATGGTCCGGCCAATGTCGTTACGCTCTCGTTACATCGGGTAGAATCGGTTGTCCGAGCTTCGGATAAATTCGATTCCTTTCCTCGAAGAATCCTCGAAGAAACTGAAATACGATATTTATTATCGAGTGTAATTCCAACCGTATTTTATATCTTGAAAAGATAAGCTCGTAGAATATTTCTGAAAGAGATGGATACTTCAAGAAAGACAATTTTTAAAACGTATACAAGATGATTCTAGAGATTAAAATAAATAGATAAAATAGAAAAATAAAGAAAATAAAAAAAATAAAAATTGAGATTTATTTATATTTGTGATAAATTTAGTTAAATTTAAATTTCCGTTAGGTGAAGCGAAATATTTCACTCTATCTCTGTCACACCGTCTCACTGTCTCCATCTCTTTATCTAATGCAAACTTAAATTGCTTCTAACTTAATAAATAATCTTCAATATTTTTATATATATCAAATTTTATGTTTTTGTTCTAACTTTTAGAATCGATTCTTCAAATATATATATGTATATATAAAATTTATTTCATTGTAAATTTCAAATTAATTTTCAATATGTTGTAATATAAATAAACTTCAATATAGTTTTTTAATAAAATCTATTTATTTTTATTGCATTTTATTATAAATAACATTTTTACGTGTTTTAATATTAATTTTGAATATGAATTTGAATATGAAGAAACTATCCAATAAACAATATTTTAATGATATTATCGATATGTCAAAGATTATCAATACGATATCGATAATCGATAGTTACAATTTTATCTGAATGACTAACAATCGATTGGCAGCCAATTAGTTGCAATCGCAACAATTGATCATGTGAACGTTTTGTTTATATCTACTGTTCTGTTTCGTTAGATCGACTTTAGATATCGTCTAGCATTAGAAGAACTCTTTCTATTACGATTAACGTAGAACAAGTTCTCAGACATTAATTATATAATACTACTGAGCTATTATTTGATATTTGTTTACATTTACTGACTTGTAGAATAGATAGAACAAAACATTATTTCAATCCATAATAAAAGAAGGAAAGGAAAGGAAATTAATTGTTGCATTTGTCGAAAAATTATTGCAGTGAGCATTATGTATTGTATAAATTATAAATTATTATATCTATCAATTTTGTGGCAATTTCTCGCAAAATATGTATGAGTATGAGTATATGTATGAGTATTGTATTTTTATATTTTTTTTAATTATTTTTATATTTTGTTTTTTTTACAATGAAAACATTTTTTAATGGTTCATTGTTCGCTTTTAGACAAAACATTTTTCTTTATTATTGAATAGTATAAATTTTATTTTCATGTTCACAATTTTGTTTGTTCCTATCGTATTGAATGAATTTTTATGGTTATTATTTTGTAGACAAAAAAGATATTTTTATATAAATTTATATATATTTTTATATATATATTATTTTAGTTATATTTCATAACTATTTCAATTTAAATATATTTTAAAAATTACAATTTTAATTTTAGGAATGTATAGAATCCAAAGTAATATAAGTTTGAAAAAGTATATTAATCATGTTTCTAATGAGATGAAAAACAGATAAAACAATCATGCCAATTTGTTAATCAAATTATAGATAATACAGATTTCTAGTTTTTCATATGCATTCTAAATAAAAATTAATAATAATTGATGAGACATTAATTGTTAATTAAATTTTTATTTATTGAAGTTTGAAAAATTATTTTACTTATTTCATTTTCTCGAGTATTAAGCAGGAATCATTATTAAATCAATAAACGTTTATGAATTTCTAAATTTAAAATTGTGATATTTTTGGAATTCATTCATCAAAATTCTATTCAATTTGTGAAAAAATATATCGAAGATTTTGAATAATTGTAGATAAAAGGATAAAATTGTAGATAAAAGGAAAATGGAAAGTTCAATGAAATAAAGTTTTAATTTAATTGTTTTGATTTCAATTATTAAAGAATATACTTAAATAAGAGTCATAAGGAAAAGTTTATGGAATAAAAATAATTGGAAAAAAACATCTCAAAAAATTCCTACAAACAAAATTAATTCAAGAGAGACAAAATTAGTTTAAAATTGTAAGAAGCATTTTATTTGACAAATTAAAATTTTTATTTTATTATATAAGTAATAAATAGATTATAGATTTAATCAAAACTTTTTAGTATATGAAGAATTAATAGACGATATAAAATATCTATTTGATCGATTGTTATTAACGATTTAACAAAAGATTTAAATCTTCTTTATCGCTTCAAAAAAAAAAAAGAAATGGCTGGCAAACATTTTTATTATGATTTTATATATAGATTCACTGATCTTTTGTTGAAAAGACCTAAATCTACAAGTTTAGTACGCGAGCTATGAATTTTAATGAATCTGAAATTCAATTTTTTTTCGATAAATTCGAAAAAATTATAAAAGTGTAATTTCTTTGTTTTTAATATCTGTATGATTTATATATACAATTTCGACGAGACACAAATCAACTATGAAATTTTATTCATGATATCAAAACACCAAATTAAAAAGATCATGTCAGCTAAAAATAGCAAGAATGTTATTATCTTCTTTTTCTTTTATGAATGCTAATAAGTATTATCTCCATTTTTTATTTTTCCAAGATTGCGAATGAATCAACAGTTAATGCTAAATGCTCCTATAGAGAGTGAAAATATCACTTTTCAACGAAATTAAAAAGAAGAATAATAAATAATAATTTTTTTTGGATTATATTATTTTAAAAAATTTGTCTGTTCAAAAGAAGCATTTGTCTGTTCATGTTTTCTAGATTGCTACTAAACTTTGGATATTACTAATTTTTGTAAAATATTTATATTTATAAAATTTATTTATTTAGTTTTCATACATAATTTAACTATTTAACTATTACAAAAAAACGTTTATAAAAACTTTGAAAATTATCAAGAATAATATCCTCTGATAGTAAGAGCAAATAATGCCTGACATCAGACTAGAATTTATTCTTTTGATAGATATATATTTTTAAATGTTTATTATTCAGATTGTAATATGAGTTGTAATTGTAATATGATAATAAATATTATCTATTAATATTAATATTATTTTAATTAATATTTACAAAAATTTTCCAAATTTATATTTATAAAAAAATTCTCACTTCATTCTCAAAATTATTGATTAAAGAGAATTAAAAAAAGAATTAAAGAACATAAGAAAAATGTAGGAAATAAACTTAAGAAGATTAGAACGTTAAAATCATTGAAATCAAGAAAATTATACGAAGAAGAAAAAGATTATAGGAAAAATTGGATTCAAATTGCTAAAAATGCGAGAATTGAGAAAATATTTCGACGATTATATTTGTGATCGTTGCAAATTATGCATATTCTGAATTATATTAACAATTTTTAGTACATCTATTAGATATCATTTAAAGATCTGTTAAAATTATATACTAAAGTTAATTTAATTTAATTTGACTATTACGTTATAATAATTTTAATTATATTATTATTTTAATTTGATTTTTAATATTATTAAAAAATATTTAACTCTGCTTATTTTATAGCCGAATAAAAAGAATAAAATATTATTTTTTTCAATTTAAGTATCCAGCATTAGAGAAATTTTTTCTATATATTTATATTGACAGCTCAATAAGCTTTAATGAAAGAAAAACAATATATGTTAAAAATATATATTTTGAATTTATATGAAAATAAAATAATTAGTTAAAACTTATCCCTTGAAGTTATATCTATAAATATCACAATAAGGGACAAGCAAAAGAATAATAGGGAGTTAAATAAAAGGTTAAAGGTTTATTAGAAGAATTTTCTATCGTTGTAAAAAAATATATAGAATTATAAATATCAATGCGATTTGAGCACACCATGCGACAACTAATGGTATTAATACATTTTCAATCCATACATATTCATGAATTATATATCCACTTACTCATTATATATCGAGATTGGAAAATATATTATTGTAAAAAGACAAGAACAAATGAACATAAAAAATAAGGAGATAAGAAAATAAACAATATAACAAGCTATATTATATATAATAAAGTAGGGATGCACAAGCCATGCTTAGTTATAATTAAATTGCGTTTATTCCACTTCCTTTATTCGTATCTTATGACTCAATGCGAAAGTTCTCCCCACTTTTGTTTAAAATGATGGTGGCGCAACTGTTGGCTATTGGCCCAACTAAGTTCCAAAGTTCAGCAATAGAATGTTACTTATTTCTCCACTTTTATTTTTTCATTATTATACATCAAATCTAAAAAATTAGAAACAAGAAAATATGATATGATTTAGTAAATTTTTTAATAACGTATATTAAAATTATAATTTATTTTAACACAAATAATTGTATAAGATCTTTCTTAATATTTATCCATAGAAAAATTGTTCATTGCAAAATTTAAACACTATGAATAATAAATAATGTAGTTTCTCTGTCAGAATTATCTTATATCTTAATCAGAATTATCTAATATTTGTATGAAATTTTATTATTATTTTCATTTATATAATTTTCAATTTTCAAGTGTAAAATAATTAAATCTATCATATACATTCAGTATTACACTCATAATGTTCGAAATGTTGCATTTCAATTTGTCAATGTATGTTTCAGTTATGTTATTAACTTAGTTTCCCACAGTGAAATGAACATTCAGTCATCTGTCTCATATTAATTTGAAGCAATATTACTCGAGCAAATATTTCGAATTATAACACTCACGGCGAATTCGTTGAATTGATCTCGATATCTGGTAATATAGAAAATGATCGATGGTTGCCTGCACGCGAGCAAGCAATTAGATAAGCGTTTACCAGTTTTCTTCGCATCATTTGTTAGAATTGCGATTATTTATCTAACAGATTCTTTCTTTCAAACAGCATCTTTTAAAGATTGATCTTTCTTTCATCATTTATTTCTCGCGGAAATAATAACTATGTTATCAAGTTGTAGAATGACATTATGAGAAAATTAAGATTACAGAAATATTTTTTTTTCATGGCAGCCATAATATAAAAATTAATTTTTTTTTAACAATATAATAAAATCATTTCAATAAAATAAAAAATATTCTTATATAATAAAAAATTTTAATAAAAATAAAATAACTTTTGAAAAATATTGAACAATTGAAAGCAAAATAATAAATAAAAATAATATTTTATTTGTTTTTTGTTTTCTTGAAAAAATAGAAATTATAACAAAATTAAAATTATTATATAAAAAAATTTTATATAAAATTATATGGTATGAGAATAAATATAATTTATTTTTATTAATTACATATAGAAGATATGTATAAAATCAATTTCGTTTTCTTAAATCGTTATTATATATTAATCGTTATTATAAATTATATATTTTTTACTAAAATAATCAATTCAAAATATATCTTTTTTCTTTCTTACTTATGATTGTAATATTTAAATTTATATTTAATGATTTTTTTTATAATGATATTTCATAAAATATTTCCTTAAATGTATTGTAATAAAAATAAAATATATATCTTTCTTGACTTTATTTGCATAACAAACTCGACTTTCTTTTTTTTACATCTATTTATTTCATATTTTATATTTTTTTCATTTAATGTTGTTTTGACATTAGATATCTAATTAACATCAATATGGCAATAGTCATTAATGCTCGATAAATAAATAACGTCAGTGGTGGCAGCAGCTGTCAAAAAAGAAATGATCTAATATTGCCAGTGATTATCATAGTGTTAACGATATTCAAAAATCAATATATCAAAAATTATTAATAATTGATAGTTACAATTCTATTATCAGATCGAGTGAATAAATGGAAAAAAGAATGATAGTGAGGAAAAATAACATCATGACTGTGAGAGTGAAGATAATGAAATATAACAAATTCTTTTATAAAGAAATTCTTCTGACAAGATATTTAATCCATTTCTGTATCATTACATGTTGTGTGTGTTAAAATTTGACACAAAGATAAAAATACAGACCAATTGATCATTACTTTGCTTTTTGAAACTATTTTATATGAAATAAATGATATTACATGTATAACATGATTTTAATTTATAAATTTAATTATCTTTCATATTTTTCTTGGTAAAAGAAATATTTCAAATGAAATTTACTCTGTTTTGAGAGGGAAGTAATTTGATATAATTTCTTCAGAAATGAACTTGTAAAGAAATATAAGGTCATCAGTTTTTTTTTAAATAAATTGAAAATAATTGATGTTGATTATTTCGTACAAAAAATATTAGATTTATGACGAAAGATTAGTTTCGTAAACATTTTAATTTTAATTTTGTTAAATTTATTTTATTAAAAAATAAGGAATATGAAATAATAAATAAAAATTTAAGTTAAAATACGATACTAAATCAAAATTAACGATTTTTCAAAAATTTATTTCTACTATAGAAATAATATTTCAATAATTTTTGTTTGATATTATAAGTTATTACAGATATTAGATAGTGAATTAGAATTTTTTCGTTTCATTCTACTATACATACTTTTTAATTGGATATCTATATATGTATTTTATATTTTTTATTTTTTTATCATTTAATTAAAAATAAATCATTTCAAAATAAATCATTTCAAAATAAATCATAAAGATCAATATGCTGAAAATTATCGCAATTTCGCGTTATCATTTATGCAATCATGATAAAAATTCAATTAAATCAACCAGTCGTGAATATATTCCATAATAATGAACCGATGTTAATCCATGAATATATAACAAGCATAATTTTCAATTTTCTGTAGCGTAATGTCAACTGATTCTAGTTTTCAATTGCAGTCATGAAAATTTTCAGTTAATTAACCGCATTTATCATGATATCCACGTTTCTCCATTATATATCGAGTAATTGTAGATCTAGAGATAGAATATAAAAAAATTACAATCTAATATTGTGAATTAGAAAATTATAGATAAATTATAATTTTTGTTAGAATTCGAAAATTATAAAACTTTTTTTAGATTATATTTATAATCGTGGATTTTTTTTAAAAAATTTTTTAAAAAACATAAGTTTTATTAAAACAAAATGTTTACATTAATATTCGCGAGAATCAATTCTTTGTCAAAAATATCATTTTGAATAATTTTTCTCAACACATATACTGCTTAATTTTATTATTTTTCGAATTATAATATATAGCAAATTTATTTTTAATATTAAATATATTATTTCTGAATGCATGATTTCTGACAAGATTTTTAGGTTAAATTTTAAACTCATGCCGAGTTTCGATATTATACAGATCCAAAGCTATTCCACGGAAATGAAATACGAAAGAACTTTTCAGCGAGCGAAATTACAATGCTTGAAGTTACAATGATACCTACTATTTATTAAATGTGAGGCCAAAAAGAAACATTATCCCAATTTAAATTTTATGCCATTGATCATTGTTTTAAAACTACAGCCTTATATTTTTCTTTAATTTATAAATTAGATTTAGGTTAAATTAAATTAGTTTATTTTATTATTCAATATTGTTTTTATTTCTTATTTAATCTAATTTAAGAGTAGAAATATAATATTTATCGAAATATTTTTATGTATACATATATCACTAAAATTAAGTAAAATAAATTAAAAAGATGTTCAGAATATTATTTCAACAAAATATTTCATTGAAATGTTTCTGTTTAAATATCAATATTTTTTTTAATATGTAAAAAAATATTTCATCATTTATAAACTAGTAGATAAATTTGCGAAAAAATGTTTCTTAAAAAAATTTCTCTCAAAATTGATCTCAATTTCGAAATTCATTAACTTTTTTTTTTAATCCTTTCAAACCCTTCTCATGAAATTTTTCAAAAGAATCATATGTCGCTAATGTCTTATAGCAAAAATATATAATTATTATTTAAAATCATTTTAAACAAAGTATATAATCAATGTTATCATTTCTTTATTTAATGTAATTATGGACAAATCAAATGCAAATATTTTTTTTATTTATTTACATTATCAATATTATTTTACAATTCATTTTAAAATATCATTGAATTCATATATAAAATTAAAAAACGAACATTATTATTATGATATATATATAATATAATGAAAATAAAAATAAAAAAATACAAAATATATTTATAAATATATTAAGATAAAACAAAAAATTGAAATTTTAAAAATTAATTTTGTAGAAACTATCTTTTATATGCAAAAAGATAACTTTTTTTCAATATAAAAAAATAATCGTATAATTTTAATTTTTTTTTCATTCTAATAAATAAAATAAAATAAAATAAAAAAATTGCTTGAATTTTAAAATCATTGTTTCTTTTTTTAATAGTTTGTTAAAATTTTTAATTTTGAAGGACATGTACAATAATACGAAACACTCTAAATTCTAATAGAATGTTTCTACTCGAATAAATATACATAGCATGCATTAGTTTTACGAATGTTGTAACCGCATTGCAAATAATTAATACTAATTGAACTTCCTTTGCTGTAAGATAAGTTAATGTTTATTTCAAAATATACACCAGGAAATGAACGTGTCTCTCTTACCTTTGCAAACGTTGTAACTGGCATTAGGTTACATTTCCGTGAAATAATGTTGATGTAAGCACTGGTTCGTCGTAGAAAGAGCAAATAACCTAACTTTTCGTTTGAGCCACCACAAATATTTTGCTTTTATTATTCGATTATTAAATTCTTTCTCATTCTTTTCTTTTTGAAAAGAAAAATTGTTTATATTAGAATACAGATTGAGATATAATTGCTGAAAATATTATATCTCTATAGTCAAATAGTTTCTATAAAGAAAGAAATACTATTTATCTGTAATTCAGTTAAATTGAATTTTCGCAATTCATATATGTATATGCTGACTATATATATAATATATTATATGTATATTATATGTATATATGTATATTATATTCATTACATTTTATATATATAAAATATATAATATATTTATAATATATATTATATTCATTTTATAATATATTACTGTATATAATACATTATTGTATATAATGTTTGATTAAAAATCTTTTCTCATTTATTGAGTTATGTTAAATATTCATTGAAACTATCTTCTATATATTTTTGTATATCTATCTTTTATAAAATAAATATCAGTCAACATTCATATTTAGCCAGACAACGAAAATTGGACGATGATTGACAAAGGTTCTAATTGATGCAGGAGCGTTTCATTTAGGCCAAGGTTACACGAGTCAAAAAAACGGACGTTAATATTCAAATGATTAAATTATATTTTCTAGCAAATAATTTTTTGATTAAATATAATAATATATAAAACTTATTGAAAATATAATTTTTGAAATGTAAAATATTATAATATAAATATTAAACATGTGAGAATATTATTCGTTTTAATATGAAATAATTATACAAAAATTTTTAACTTTTTTTATCTATAATAAAGTGTTAAGAAAATAAAATTTTAATTGGACATATATTAATAACTTCAATGCAACACATAATAAAAGCAATTATGAATAAGAAAATATCAAAAATTAATACTTGAAAAAATAATTTTTAGCTCTTTATGAATTATTTTTTTAAAAATTATTTTACATTTTCTTCCACTTATTATTGTTTGTTTTTTATTTATTTTCAATGTATTTTATTCTATATATATCTATATAAAAGTTTAAATTATTTTTTTGCATTTATTTTATATCAATTTAACATTTTTTTACATTTTAATAAAAATTATATTTTTATTAAATTTTATTTATCTAAAAATAAATATTTTTTCAAGAATAATATTTATATGATATTTAAGAAAATATATTTTAAGAAATATTAAAAAATTAATATTTAATTAATATTAAATTAATAAATATTTTAAAATATTAAATATAATCTTATAACTCCTTGTTAAATATACTTCGTAAATCTAATTTTAATTTAATTTAATTTAAAGATTCAATAAAAACAAAAGAAAATATTATTAAACTCTTCATATATATTCCACTATAAATCAGATAACGTATCCCATTCGGTTTCTTATTCGGTTAATGAGAAAGTAATATCGGTTCTGCGAGTACAAATTAATTTACTGCGATGTATCTATGTAATGTATACCTGTAATTTTGAAGTTATTTAAAATTTAATTATTATTTAATTTAATTTAATTAAATTTTTTTTATTTACATATAATAGCTCATGAAAATATTTATTTTTATTTTGTGAATGAACAATTTTCTATTTCTCCTTAAATTTTGTCGAATATGTCAAATATAAGTGTCAAATCTATAGGCTTGTTCACGCTGAAAAAAAAAATTGTTTTGGATTGTATATAATAAATATTTGCAAAAATTCCCTTTGAAAACACTAATAAAATATATACATTATGTGCTATATTATTTTCTTTAAAAATCTTAATTCCTCTGAATTTCTGCACGAGAATAATACTTGATGTCACATTATCCTTTCTGCTCCTTTGCTACATTAGGCAGAGGATACGTGACTCGATATATATTCGTCGGCGTCGTCGCGACATTTGGATTCGACGGATGTCTGATCAACTAGCAATGGAAGTGGGGATAATATGACGTCACATATTACTCTCATGTGGAAATTCGTCGAAAGGAGAACTATTTTTATTTTTTGGTTTGGATTACTGGATTATGATTAATAAATATAAAAATTTCCTTTAATATTTTTCATTATAATATTTCAAAATAGAGGATAATATAAAAAGAAAAAAAATTCGGAGGAAGAGGTGACAATTTTTAAGAAGATTTCAAGATATTCGTTAAAATTTTGTTTCATCTAATTTTATTCTTCGTGTTTCGTTTGAAAATAATGCTGCCAAAAAGTGATGAATAAAACGTAATTATAAAGCGAGATATTTTTCTTTGAGAATATGTGTCATATTTGTTATTATATTTATGAAATAAAAATGCATTTGATGATGCCACTGCTTGCAATGCACGTCATTGCTTTTGCACATACCTATATTTAAAGTTGCAAATGGCTTATATAATGATATTAAAACTTTAAAATTTTGTGGAACTACGTGTAATTCGCGGGCTGCATGAAAAGGAAGAAAATGTTTCCAAACTTCTATATAAGATATTTTTGAACAAAATTTCTAATAAATGGAATATCATTGTTTATATTATATATTAAATTAGGTAAAATGAATTTTATTAATTTAATTATTTATTTATTTATTTAATTTATAAGCTCTGTCATAAATAAACTGATGAATTATAATTTTAAAATTAAATTTGCATAGATAAGTTTCGGTAAATTGATTTTAATTATAATAAATTGAAAAATTTAATTCAATGTATGATAAATCGTGATAAATGAGCCATGATAAATTCATAATAAACCGTGACAAATTAATTTTACTTATTAATTCAAAATTAATTTAATTTAATTTAATTAATAAATTGCGATAAACTGGATGGATCGTGATTTAAATTTATAATAAACAATGAAATTCCATTTCGAAATATTTGAAAAAATTTTATTCTTTTATAAATATATTCCATCTTTTCAAAATCAAAAATCAGAAATCAACCTATATAAATAATAAAATATATATAAAATTAACCTTTGCATCAATCCAAATTCGTTAGAACATTGAAAGATCAATATCTCTTCTATTTAAAAAGAAGAAAGAATGATTACAATTTCGATAAAAAATTTCTTTTTGATTACTTTATCTTGGACACATACATATATATATTCCTTCTTTCTTCTCGAAAGACCTAATTCTCCCACCTGGTCAAATCTTTCTTCTCTTTTCCTTTGCTTTTCGTTTCCGCGTGAAACGGCAACGAGGGAGAGTAATGGCTTTAAAAACCTTAGGAGGAGAGCTTCTCTCCGCTATCTTCCCACTTTGAAACGGCACCGCGATTTTTATTCCCGAATAAAGTAAAGAGGCTTACCTTGCTCCATTCTATCATAGGCGAGGGATCTTAATGATCCCTTCCAAGCCATGGAAATTGAATCTTAATCTTAAGTCTCATATGTCGTTATGCTTTTTGGATATTGTCTATGTATGTATATTCTGGGTATAATTTTAATGAAAATTATTTTTTCATTAATTTTTTCATTAATTTATATTTTCAAATATTACATTATTTTAAAATTATTCGAGAAATAATTTTTATTTTTGAAATATTCGATACGAATGTTCGAAGTATTGAAATGTTTCATGCGAGAAAGAAATATATTTATGATAAATATTCCCGAAAAAGTAATCAATCGTGATTATTTTTTAATATGTCGTCGACTAATTGAAGATTTTATTTGATGATAAAAATGTTGTTAAAAAGTTATTAATAAAAGTGTTTTTTTTTTTTTTGAATTTAAGTTAAATTAGGTCAGATAAGTTTTAATCAGGTTTAAAGAAAATTAATGGTCGAACAAGATTAAGAAAATTAGATTAAGAAAAAACTTAATGCAAATTAATCATTAAATTCGCTAATAATTAAACGATTTTTATTTTCATTTGGTGGTGAAATTAAATTTAGAATTAAATGTAAAAATGAATTTAATGATATCTCTGTATTAAATAAATTTTAGTTCGTATTGAAACTATAATTCTATCATTTTAGAATTTACATCTTATTTGTTCGATCTGTATCTATTCATTGTTCCAATTCACATTTGAACCATTCAAACTGATCCAATTTTTTGAAAATTTCTAATTTTTTAACGCCAAAATACCTTATATTTTTCAGATCAACTGTTAACTTTTCTAGAAATTAAATGACAATTGTGAAATTAGCTTTTTTAGTTCATTATTTTATAAAAAAAAAAAATGGAACTGCGAGACAAGAAAAAGATATGTTCGAAGTTTATTGAAAGCTTTCAATTTGAAATGAAAGTTTAATTAATTTAAGTTTTCTTTAATAATAGATGTAATACGTATCGTTTAAAACATCTGTATAACATCATCTCAACTGATGTTATACAGATAATTTGTGGGATGTGTATAAAATTATTTTGTTCAAAAGTTTATTTTCAATTTTTTTTATTTAAATAATTCAAGTGAAATTTTATAAAATTAATAATTATTTTTCGGAAAACAATGAAGATACTGATACGATTTATTTTTTAATCTTCTATAAATAATTTTATGAGATCGATTTTCATTTTTTTCTAGAACTAAACAAAATTTACAATGACAAAACACTAAAAATTAAAATATCATTTCATAATATTTGATAATATTTTATTTCATAATTAAAAAAAATTATTTTTTTGAAAATTTCATATTATATAAATATTGAATCAAAATATATAATAAAATTTAAAATTTAAAATTATTTTCATTCGTTAATGCTTTGTTTATATAATAAGAGAGATTAAGTAATAAATGAATAATTTTATTAATATATCATAAATTAATAAATGAAGATTTAGATGAAAAAAAAAAATAATAGTAATTAGAAATCAAACTTGTTAAAAATTATTTTGTTAAAATTAGGAAAAAAATAGCCAAATTAATAATTTAAATTTGATAAATATATGATTATATTGTATTATTTATCAATATTATCGATATATCTAATTGTCAGAAGGTTAAATTTAATGTATGAATATGTAATGTATGAATAACTTTCTGAAAATAAGCCAATTAATAAACGGAGATTTTTTTTTTAAATGATAGATGAATAATGGTAATTAGAAGTCAGATTTATTAAAGTTTGTTAAAATAAAATAAGATAATTAATAATTTACCCAACGGACGCGCGTAAGTATATGGTTATACTTTGGAGGAACTTTCTTGGCACGAATTTACTTGAATTCACGCCAAATCTCAAACCTGATCCTGGCTTCGTCCGAACAAAATCCAGGTCTTTAACGTAGCTGTTCCGTTGACGCGTTCAAATTCTCAAGTTTATTTATTGTTTTTTTCTTAATCAAGATCCATGATTCTATTCAATTGACAAATACGTGTCTTATAAATGGCTTTAACTTTCAATGACGGACGAAAAATAGATATTTTTATCAGGCGACAATATAATTCTCTTTAAGATAAGATTTCTTTCATTTCCTCGTGTAATTGTATCGTATTTTTTTTTTCAGAAAAATATCCTCGATTGTTCTTTTTCATATCAAAGATTAATACGAAATTTCATTAAAATAATGGATTTCACACTTTTGGTTTTATGATTTGATATGTATCAAAGAAAAATGTTTTTGATAAAATTAATATTGTATTTTGTTGATAGTATAATATGTAATATCGTATTTTATTATTGAATTAATATTATTGATTATAGAAATATAATATATCTATTTATTTTCATAATTTATTTGTTTAATCAATTACAATCATTTAAATTTAGATTAATTGATATTTAAGTATTATTGATAATTCTTGTATTAAAACAATGGATATAAAAAGAATTTTTACAGTAATTAAAAACTTTATACTTATAATTAAGTTAAATAATAATTATAAAAAATATGTAATTCGTAATTATATATATTTTTATAAAATAAAATCTTTACAAAAAAATATCAGATAAACAAGAGAAAAATATTATAAAATCATTTATGTAAATATGAATGAAAATATTGTATAAATGATAAATAAAATATAAATATAAAACATATAAAGTAACATGTATAATAAAATAAAATATATAAAATAGTAAATATAAATAAAAAAAACATAGAAAAATATAAATATAAAAGCATATATTTCTAATTTTTATATTATGTATTATAATTCAAATTGTAGTCATCCATATAAAATTTAAAAGTAAAAATGTGTATAAGAAAAACAATATTTAAATTATGCCTATATTATGCATTATAATATTTAAGAAATAAAGTAAATTTTTATTTAATTTCCATTCTTTTCATTCCATTCATAAAAATTTGATTTTTCATAAAAATTCATATTTTGTTGATGTAATTTTCATTATACAACAATATCACATATATCTTTTTATTTTAAATAATTAGCTATTATTTTTTCTTTTTCGTTATTATTTATTTCTTTAATCAAATTTCGCTTTATTATTTCTGCTTATTGATCCACTTACAAGCTACTTACCAAATTCACTGGAAATTTTGGTTGTAATGCAATGGAAATCATTTGAATTAATACCTATTATACGTATGCATATCCATACGTGTCCACTACATTTACTGAAAAATATTGAAAATTTAATCAAACAATTGTTAACCATTTTATCGTATTTCACCTGCACATATTTTATTTCTGTGAATAGATTCGTTACCAATAATCACTATATCGAGTTATTCGATAGATACTAAACCGTTTCAATGTGATTTACATATCTTTATTAATCAGTAAGGCATACGTATGTATATCGAGATTAACATTTCTCATCTCGAAATCCTCTGTTTCCTGGTAGTGTTTGATTATATTTAACACGTTGTACCGTGCACGAAGTGGCAGATTGCATGAAGGTATAGGTTAAGCTTATAATGAAAATCATGTTGAACCGTAGTTTCATGATCCAACTTCTCTGAAAATCCTTTTTACATGGAGGGAAAATCGTTAATTTTATAGGCTTGAAAGAGTAAGTCCTTGTCGTCATTATATTAAAACTCGATAGATAGAACAGTTAAGGAGATATTAAAATCTCATTTTAGGATCAGAAGCTGAACTCGATTTTCGCGAACAGAAGCGCCATCTTCTCTGTGTGGAAATCCATGAGCTTCTTTCGTCTTCCCTTTCTCACTCATTTCTGAAATATTTATTCTCAAAATATTTAATCAAAATAATAATAATGTAATAATATAATGTAATAATTATGGAAATAACCGAAAATAATTGTAATTCATAAAATATTTCGAGAAAATAATACAGTTTTTATTTAAAATACAATATAAATAAAAAAATATGTAAATTGAAAATACTTTCAAATTAAATATCATTGAATTATATCACAATGAAACTACAAAACAAATATAATTGTAGAAAAATTTACTACTCTTCAAATAATTATTTAATACTTATCCCATTCAATATTTATTCAATGCCATCATGCCATCTGTTTTACATTCATATAATTTTTCTCTGAAAAATATTTTTCTATAGAAAAGTTTGCCAATATATATACTATATATATATATATATATATATATATATATAGTGTATATAAAGCATAAATATATCATAAATACATGTCCATATTTCAAAGAATGAATCTATACATATATACGTACATTATATACGCTTTTGATACAGTTTCATCACTTAGCTGACAGATCCTCACAAATTATCCTCACTAAACTCTAATGCTCGGTTAATTGCCATATTTTTATTTGCTTAATTATTGCCAATATTTAAAATTGAAATTTGAATTTTGAAGTACGTATGATTTTAGAATTTTAAGATACATTATAAAACAAATTAAACACTTTTTCTATCTCATTCATAAGAAATGATTTTCTTCTTCATTTTTCACAATCCAATGAAGAAAGCGAAATTGAAAAAGAAGCCACTAATTATATACTAAAATAAATTATTTATGAAAAATATCGTAATATAGTTATATTATGTTATGTAAAATGGTTATGTAAAATAAATAATTCTAAAACATTCGATCGTAGCTTTCAGTTTTATAATAAATGTATTGATGTTTTCATTTCTGATGTATCGTTCGACCGAGGCTCGAAGTCTGTTTACGTTGTTGCCGAACATAGAAAAGAATAACAAATAAAAAAGAAAGAAAACCGAGAATCATAGTTAATTTAGAGATTAAGCTTAGTAATTATAAAAAAAAATTATTTATGTTAGTTACTAAATATTCACATTCCATCCCTTATTTTATGTATTTTATGTATTTTATTTTTTAAGCTGTTTGAAGCTATTTCATATTTTTTCATTTATATTTCTATTTATTATGTTCACTATTTTCTTTCAATTCAGTTTTTCTCTCTTTCTCTATCTTTTTCAATCTTTTAATAAACAAGTATTTGAAATAATTAGAATAATGCACGTTTTAAATTTCAATAAAGTTATATCGATAATTACAATGAACTAGCATTGTTCCATCATTGTTCAATGTATTATATTTTTCTTGTTATATTTATTCTCGTTCAAATCTATTCTCTTTTCTTGTTTTTCGAATCTCAAATTCAAGCATATGTATTTTTACAAAAAAATTACTGTACTCAATATATATCCAACTATAGACAATTGTGAATCATAATGACATTTATTAACAAGTTATAAAGCAGTTATTTATATATGTATATATATATGTACATTATATAAATAAATTTATAATTATATTAATAATATTATATATTTATTATATATTTATTATANATTTATAATTATATTAATAATATTATATATTTATTATATAAAATAAATAATTATTTTATCAATAGCAATTTTATTGTGAAATATCAAATTCACAATAATGTATTCAATTATTCACGTGGCATTGTTATTTATGTTTGTTTATTTCAGTGTGTAAATTTCATAGATTCTTGAATTATGAACATGCTTTTATACCATTCTGTATTTAAACACAATTTGAGGAAACCAGGGATTAATCCTGGTGCATCACACAAGGCTTTTAGGTCGAGTCGGCCTAATTTAGAGAAAACCTTTTGGATCTCTAAATCCTAACGAGGGTGGTTTACGTTTTCTGTTAAAACGGCAAGCAGTTGGCTCGTTCATTTCGTGACATTGGAAACCTGTAGGCGGCTAAAGATCCTTTTCATCCCATCCCAACCTTCCTTCGGGATTCACCTTCGTCACTCTCTTAATATCAACCTGTCCAGAATTAGGCGTCATTTTAATATTGTTCAGAAGAATTTTGCTTGTTTGATGACTTTATTCTTGGCTGTCTTCTCTAATTAAGTATTATATTTGATTCAGAGATAGATAAGGGTTAATTTAAATTCCTCATTATTTATGATTTAATATGCTGTTCTATTATTTGTTTCCTATAGGTTTGTTTATTAGATTTTTCGTGTAATAGTTCTTAAATGTGTAGATATATTTTTTGAAAAATAATTCTATTAATTAGATAATTATTTTTTTTATTTAATATATATA
Source organism: Apis laboriosa (assembly GCF_014066325.1). Classification (NCBI taxonomy): domain Eukaryota; kingdom Metazoa; phylum Arthropoda; class Insecta; order Hymenoptera; family Apidae; genus Apis; species Apis laboriosa. The sequence continues at coordinate 972,068 of NW_025223765.1, forward strand.
ATATAATATATATATATAATTATGTATATATAAATAAAACAGAACAGAAACGTATTAAATAAGATATATATAATATATATAGAAGAGAATATTGAGTTTGTGAAAAAATATGTTAACTTTTTATTACAAAAATTTTATTGTATTTTATTATTCAAAAGTTTGAAGTAACTATATTTTTAAATAAAATTTATAAATATTAAAATGATCACTTATAATAAAAATGTTAATTGACATTGACAATTTTATACAAAAAAATTAATAAATAAAATGTTTAAAATTTATTTAGAAGTAATCAAAAATGAGTATTGTAAATGAATATTTTGATGAAACAAATATATGATTTTGATTTATATTTTAAAATGGTATTTATTCTTGTTTTGATATATATTTTTTTTATTATTTAGCAAGCTTTATAATAAATAATTTTAATATTTATTTTTTATTTGAAATTTTTTATTATTTCGAATGGTATACGTACATTGTATGTATATAGATATATATCTATTCACGAACATATGAATCTTTTGTTTTATATTAGAAAAATAGTTTTATATGTAAAAAAATCATGCAAAAATTAAATATATAGAAAATTTTTTCTATTTCGTAAAAATAAATAAAAATATAAAATTTTTTGAAACACTCTCAATTTGTGTCTCGTTTTTTAAAACCTGAAATGAAATTAATTATTAAAATATATTAAATTATAATATATATATTAAAATTATACTTTTTGATCTCTTAATTTTTATTTTTATTAATTATAATTATTATTATAACATATTTTGTTTAATCTTATAAATACAAAAGAAAAACTACATATATATATATTTACTATTAAATTTCACTTACTATTAATGTTTCATTTATTATTTGGTTTTACTACTTGAATCCTATAAGTAATGAGTTTACACGAACTTAATCGAACTTAGATGAATGAGAAAAAGATATTGTCTCTAATTAAAAAATCTTATTTTGCGCGTTCTGATTTAAAAATTTGAAAAACAAAAGGCCTCAATAGTTTTGAAAATATCGTTTATTTGGTAATTAAATTATCATATTGAAATATATTCATAAATTATATATGTTTTAATTTCTGCAAAATTAATTTTTGAAAAACTCAAAAATTTTTAAGTTTTAATTTTGTATTCTTTTTAAATATTTTAAAACATATTTTTCAATTTTTTAATCCTTATTTTTATTATTAATCATAATAATATTTTTCTTAATTTTATAAAAAGTTTTATAAAATGATAATTAATTTATTCAAAATTTTTTTATCAAAAATTATTTTTAAATAGTAAACATTATTTTTTTGAAAAAAAAATTAAATTATTGTAAATTATTAAGATGAAATTTATAAAATTATTGGAAATAATAATTTTCAATTTTAATACAACGCAAAAATTTATTGATCAAAATTTAACAATTTAAATATTATTGTAGAAAATACATTTCCTTCATTATCAATAAAAAACAATAAAAAAGATTTCGTTCCATCCTATCGTGTAAGTAAATAAATCGAAGACCCTTTTTTAACGATATTCTCCAATGATGCGAGAGTTTTCCATTTCTCGGAACTCTCGTTCTTTATCGAGTTAAAAAAATCGAAGAAAGACGTATGGAAGGTCTCGCATTGAGCGGTCGAACGAAAGCAAATGTCATTTACACTCGATTTAAGAGTTGAAACTCCGTGTCATGCAAGCTGAAAGAAGAGAAGCAAAAAAAAAAAAAAAAAAAATGAGAAGGGGAAAGAAAAGAGATGAAATTTCGACGTGGCTCAATAAGCTGTCAGGAATTGAGTTTGATGGATCGGGCAAGTATGGCGAAACGAGGATAAACCGCAATTGACGCTCGCAAAGAAAGATCTCGAAGGAGCAATGACAATCCTAGATAAAATCGAAAATCTGTGGTCCTATAGTGAGCTACTGCACACAAAGTATTCGCATATTGTCTTAGAGACAAAACACTTTACTTATCCTGAAAATTTTGAAAACTTATATATGTGTATATATAATGAATATATAATGAATATGAATATTGTAGGATGTTAATATATTCATGGAATAATTTTGGAAGATCGATTCATTAGTTGAACTTTTTCATTTTTTACATATTTCATTTTTATATAAATTCTATATAAATTTAATTTTAGTAAATTATTAAAATAAATTAATAATTTGAACTCCAATTAGATCATTATCTATTGATTAAAGAAAATACTAATTATAAATATTAATTATAATAATATTTATATATAGATAATAATAAAGAAATTATTGTAAGAAAGAGTTTGATATAAAAATTATATAATGTTGAAAAGATTGTAATTTTATGTTATCAATTTTTTTGTAAATAGACATATAAAGAATATATGAAAATCAAGTTTACTTCTTTAATTAATTTATTACTTCTTTTTAAAAGAATAACAATCTATCATTGATTAGTAATTCGATAAGATAATTGAATTAGAGATTGCAATTAAAGATTGATCTTTATTTGTCTTCTATAAATATGTCCACTTACAAAAAATTAAACTTCAAATTGATTCCTTCTACATGCAATTATATAAAACATTTTTTCAATAAGTAATTAACGAATTATTTAAAAAAATCATTGTGATTTCTAAAGTTTTTTTGTACATTATTCTTGCAATTCAAAATAATATTTATGTATAATCTATCATTAATCGATTATTTGATATTATCTTCTTTCTTTCAAATATTAGATTGTGTCAAATTTAAAAAATAAAAGATAAACTAAATTTATTTTTCTTGCAATTATTATAATTATTATAATTATTATATTGAAAAAAATTATAGAATATTAAAATATAAAATATTGATAATTATAATATCAAAAAATATTGAAGTTGAAAAAATTTTAACTCGAAAATTTTATTAAAACGAAATAATTTAAATAATTTTTTCTACTGCTGCTTTTATTTCTGATCTGTTCTCTCTTGTTACTAAAATATATTTGTCTTTAGAAGGATATGTTCTTATTCGTTGATAGGATTTCTTATTTTTTCTTCATGATAGAATCTCCAACTTCCAAAATCTCGTCACGATATTAATCTGGTAGATAAAATATCATCAAAAGAAAGATGGCTTATTTCCTACTATTGATCCGATATATGTACTGGACCATTATTCATTTTATATAATATGTAAGTAGTAAGAAAGAAACCTTCAATAAATATAATACAATTATTTAATCGTGTAGCAAGTTGAAATAATTTTTGAAAAAAAAATTGATGAAAATTGTAAATCTTGAAAATCTTGATTGGAATTAGTGAAATGAGAGATAAAAGTAAGGAAATTCATGTAACTTAAAAATTTTAATATTAATATTAATGCATAATTAGTTTTTTAACGAATTATTCATATTTCGATATAATTATATATAATATAGAATATTTCGTAATATTTTTACAATAATGCGATAAATATAACTTAGAAATTCGGATATTAATAAATATTTGTATGTATGTAGAGCGAATAATGGATCATACATAACTGTGATTTATTTTTTAGCGAAATATATATCATTTTGAAATCAGTCATTTGAATTATTTATATTTATAATTATATTATAATAATATTTTTATAATAATGAAATCTGAATATTTTAAATTTAAAAATTTTGATTTTCATATCATTACAAAACTGTAATTTATTTAAAAAATTGAGAAAAGTAATTGAAAATTATAAGAATTGATTTTATCTCTATAAAATTATATTTCATTGAAAAAACGAATTAGTTTACATATTATACATAAGCCATTATTTTTTATAATTATTTATTTTATAATTACTTTATAATTATTTATTTATAATTATTTATAATTTAAGCCATTATAATTTCGTTATATGTATAAAGTTTTATTGAAAAAAAAAATTTTTTTTTCGTTGATTTTAATAACACAAATTATTAATGAATTCGTATAAAATGTATTTAAATTTAATCTTTTAAAGTTATTTTATATATTTTGGATATTTTTATTATAAAAAGAAGATAAAATAAGATAAAAATATATTTTTTTGTGTTCCATAAATATATTAATATTATATATATTTTTCATTATAATAATTGAGATAAATCATATTATATCATAATACCAGATGAATCGCTTTGTACATGATAATGCATAGTAAATTACTGAACAAAAATTTATAAAATCAATATTCTGAAATGGTTTGTCGCATCTCAATTTGTTGATCAAATTTTAACAACTTTTTAATTAATCAAATTGGTCAAGTTAATTGAATTAGTTAGCATCTTAAATATTGCAAAAAAAAAGTTTTGTTCTATTTTATTATTTATTATCCATCTCTATTATAATCGTTTAGAAATTACAATTTGTTCCTATGCTCCGGACACTCTATATTATTCATTTTTATTGCACGTACATTTTTTTTTTATATATAATAATGTATATAATAATTATTTGTTAATATATTATTATTATTATTATTTATTATCGTTAAATAACAATTAAATAATATTTTCGTATTAGCAATTAAAACCAACGAAACGGAAAATAAATCGTTGAGAAGGCATTAAACCAATTCTTGGAAAACTAATAAATCGACCTTACGAGAATTTCGGCCTTTTGATTTCCCAAAGGAGAATTTCTCATCGATCCCTCGCATTCCTTTTCATAGTCTCTGTTCGTTCACTTTAACGCATTTGCTATGTATATAGATCAGTAGTTCCTAACCACCTTGAAATTGTCTCACTTTCATGCTCGATTTCATTGCGATATTTCATGCAATTGATACTAAAACTAGATCACTTTCTAGTAAATAATTCAAATATTTTATGTATACGTTGTGATTGAAATCGAAATTAGAATTGATACTTAGACAAATTTAATTTAATCTAAGTCTATGTTTAATATAATTCTAATATAACTTTATGTTTATTTTTTTTTTCTTAATCTTTTATAATGATTTCACGATATCTCTTTTGTCTGTTATTGCTTTGATATAATCTGTTTTGTTCAGACATAATTTTCCTAATTTAAATAATGAGAATGAATCCATATAAGAAAATGAACTCGTTTTTATATTTCACAAAATTTATTTGCATTATTTTTTTATTGTATTATTTTTATTTAAAGATTATAAATTTATGTAAATATATTCAAGATGAATATATAAAGATTGAAATTAATTTTCTTGTTTTCTTATTTTCATTTTTGTGTTATATAGTATTATATATGTATGAAATTATATAAATTAGATATATGTAATTGTACTTCTATATTAGTAAAATTAATTAGTAATTAATACAATATATTAATTTTTGTTTTGAAGAAAATTTTTATGTCTTTAATTGTGAAATAAAAAAAGAAAAAAAAACATGAAAAATGAAATAAAAAATAAAAAGAGAAAAGTATTAGTATTAATGGAAATTAATTGATCATTCTATCAAATTTAAATTATAATACTTCAAAATTAAATTATAATACAGTAAACACATTTCTGTTATTTATTAGAAATTGTTTCAGTTTCATTGCATTTTTTTATATATTATTAAGAAACACTATTATTAAATTGTCTAATGTCTATTTTATTTCAGACTTCTTTTTCATTCTCACTAAAAAGTAAGCAAACAAAAATGTAATAACGTTCGTAATTCCCAGAATGCTTATGTACAATGTTTCATTATAATTTTTTTTTACTAATAAAATATTATTATATTATTTATTCCCTTTCTTTTTCTCGTAAAAGAATAATTTCGTTGTATAACGATGTTTATAGAGTAGCTACAATATGTTTAAAAATATATGTCCATTTGAGAATTATTTTCGAAAGTACACTTAAATCGCGTCCATTTAAAAATAATTTTCGAAATTTTTATTCTCAAGTAAACGATAAAAAATTTATTGAGAGCATATTTAGAACACTCAGAACCATATCCGTATGGAAATAGATTTATATCTACTTTTTATTGTTTCTTTTAATTTTTTTAAACTTAAAAATATCTCGAAAACTATTACTGATATTGAAAAATTTTTTAAAAATTTAAAAAAAATTTTTTTTTTTTAAAAATTGATTTAAAAAAATACATTATTTGATATAAGAAATTTTTTTATAGATTTAGTTAAAGAGAATATTTGGAGGTTAACTTTTGTGAATAAAATTATAAGTTTTTCAAATACATGAAACGATGCAATTAATTATTTCCTAAAAAAAAGCTATTATATATAATATATATTAAAAAATTATAAAACTATAAAAAGTTATTGTTATATTGAAAAATTATAAATTTAAAAGATATTTTAATTTTAATTGAAAACTATATTTATTACATAAAAGATAGGAAACACATAAAGTAATACTTTTCTATTCATGTTTTCTTTGTTTTACAAGAAATAAATTTTACAATAAGTTTACAATAAGTTTACAGTAAGTCAAAATATCTTTTAAATTAATGATTTCTTGATATTATAACTACCCAATCAAACATCTCTTTGGACTACTCAAAATTTTTCAATATTATTAAGTTTATTAATTATTAAATTTTTTTGAGATATTTAAATAGATAAATAAAAAGATTGATTAAATAAAAATTATATATCATAAATTATGTATAACAAAATTAAATTTTTTTTCATATCTTATTGCTATTTGCTTGATTTCAAAATCTATATAAAGAATATTTAGTATAAATAATTTATAAAAATATTATTACAAAATTTATTTTTATTTAATTTTTATTTAATAATAATTAATAATAAAATTTGTGCTCTATATTTATTTTAATTTGAATAATTTTTGAGATTTTCAAACATCCATGTCGAAATATAGCGGTGGAATATTTTAGAACGCACGAGTATAATAAACTGCTATCTTGGATCGGACATGTGCAGACGATGTGTGGCGTAGCGACCACTTAGGTTAGTTTTGCAATCGAGCAAAACATGCACGTGGATTTTTAGTGAAAAGTAAAATTATAAATTTAAGATTTAAATTGATTATTTTTTTATATTTATATAATATAACATAAAGTTTTACGAATCTAAAAATCAGATTTCGATCCGTCTTTGATTAAAACTTTTTTCATCTTACATAACGTAATTTATTTATCGGATACATATTTCAAAATGTATATTGTCTTCTGTAATGGAGGAACCGCTTAATGGAAGGATATCTATTACCTATGGAAGAACCACTGATGGTAGATGGTGTCGTAGCATCCTGGGAACACTTTGTACAGTTCATAAAGTGTCTCACGATTGAATTAACTGCCGCGCGTCGATATCTCGGCGAAAACGTTCTTTGAAAGGCTATGACGAGATATTGGATGTCCTTTTCAACTATTATATTCCTGTGTCAAATTAATCTTTGCGGAACGATAAAATATTTTGTTACCTCCCCCTTTTCTTTCTTTCTTTTTTTTTTTTTT